>NC_138147.1:2655000-2657500 GCF_964199315.1 Orbicella franksi | reverse complement strand
AACAATTCGGCCTCGTAAATTGAAACATCTCCTCAACTCTTATACTGACGTTCCCCTATCATGATATCGTGGACACTAAAACTGCTGCGTAAGGGCGTCTCAACAAGCGCACTCGGAGTCTTCTGCTTGGTGGATAAATGGAAAGGAATGGCTAAACAATTAACGATGGCGAACTTTGACTTCATAATTAATCTAATTTCGTGCTCTTCAGCTAACGACAAAGTAGGATGTTTTGTTGTTGTCGTGCAGGTTTCTTGTTCTAGAGCCCAAATTCTAGAGAATGACAATTTATAATCCAATTTTACTAGAAAGCAAAGCTTATTACTTGGCTTGCCATGCAGCTTTTTACACTAAATAAGGCTTCTTTAGTCACTTTTATTATTACTTGATGTTAAAAACTCTTTTGGTGAACTATGATCTGTTTTAGTTTGATAGTCATAGCTCGCACTAAATCTTAGCGATGCTAATTTCACTCGCAGTAAATTAAGAACACAGTTGGAAGGGTTCTGAGTGAGCTTGCGACCTGCAACTTCTAATGTACAAGCATATATATCTTTCTTCGTTATTCTGAATAGCCTGTCACCAAGTTGTGAAAACATCCAAGAGCTAGAACGTTATCTTGGGTTTAGATCGAGCTCGCAATTAACGATATTCGAACCAATCCTAATCCACCTCGCTCTTCCCCACTTTTAATCATCCCTGGCGTGTCACTTTTTGCTTTGCTCTGGTCTATTTGTTGTTGTTTTTCTTTTTTCTCAGTTTCCTTGGAAACTATCGTATTGGTAAAGATTGTGCAGAAAATTCCACGCTTTGAAACAATAGACTAAAAGAAAGCATTGCTTTGCCCGGGAGCTCACCACATTACCACAGCGAATGTTAATCCGACTTAAACAAATATTGCACAAGAGAGGCTACAAAATACTTGCCAAAAACTCTTATCTGCCCACGCAATTGGTAAACGTTTATCGCATTCCACAGCGATCGAGGGCTAGTTGTGGTCATCCACAAACGTAAACTATCGGTAATCTCGTTTTCCGATGGAAGATACGTTATCTGTGTCTGTCTGTGCAGGAAATAATAGACGCATGGACGTGGACGATAGTCTTCAGATGTGTACAGATAGAACGGACCATAAGAATACATGACGAAATTTTCTTGGCGGTTGGATCGGAGAACTTGCCACAGGAAACTCTGTATATTGTTCAGTGGATAGAGAGCACTTTTACTCACCAGCATTTATCTTAATAAAGTACTCAGTTTAATGAATTCGAAGAAGAGCGAATGACAATAAATGAGCAATCTTCGAGCAGTTATGTCAGATTGGCGCAGTTTTGACGGGAAGTCTTAAACTTCTCTCTGTAGACTACAATAGGTACAAGCCCTCTTTTTATTTGGCTTGTTTAGCGTTAGGCGTGAAAAAAAAAAAGGAGAATGCTTCCCGGAAATTTGACTCGCCGAGGCCAACGAGAAATGGTTGCGCGAAAATTGAGGTGGTTTGACCCTACGACTCGAGTCCGACGAGACCTCCAATGTGGGTTGATTTTGTTGTAGGCTCTTGCTTTGCCGTGATGGATTTTTCTTCGGTTCGAAATTTTTGAGTGGATGGTTTACTTTCGGGAGGGCATATCATTGGGGAAGTGAGGGAAGATAACGGAAAGGACGTGAAGAAGCTTTGCGTTTCAAAAATGTTGTGGTTTTCTCTTAAGACTGAAGAAAGTGTTGGTCTGAAAAAATTCAGTCACGTACAAGAATACCGCAAGGTAAAATCCTCAAAACACCAGGATAGGAAGCAAAGTTCGTTAAATGAACATCACGAGTCTATGCATACTGTTACGACTTTTAAAAACTACCGGACAAGGTCTCTAACAGCTCCCTAATTCGGGAAGAATCTTTGGGAGGGGGGTGAATAGGGGTATGCAAATCCGCCAATCCGTGCCTTTTTTTTTTTGCCAAATCCGTTGATCTGCCAATATTTTTTTTCAAATCCGAAACCACAACCACATCCGGAAACCGAGGTGTAAAAGTTCAAAGGTAAACTGGTAAATGTGAATGCCATGCACGAATCCGCTCGATTTACCGCAAAAATCCGCAATCCGTGCGCTTTTTCAGGCCAAATCCGTCGATCCGAAAACCTATTCACGCCCCTCCGTTGGCCTTTCTTTGAGTGCTCTAAAACCTAATATTCGAGACGGAAGAAAGGATGGACTGTGTGCGTCTGAAATTTGGGAGAGGAACTTGTTTTCGTGGGGCCTGAGGTTATTGTACGTAACCCAAATCCCTTACAGAAGCGCCCGCACGATTATTTCATAATGTTACTGACAGTCCAAATTATCTTGATTTCGATCAAGAGACGATGATCTATTGTCTCTTGTTTGGATAGTATCCAAATTAACAAGTGATTTGAACAGTTTCGTGTGCGATATCATTAACAGGTAATACGGATACATCCTAGTCCAATTTGGAAAATATTTGATTTCAAAAACTTCATTTGTCTGCCAAA
>NC_138147.1:1707500-1972500 GCF_964199315.1 Orbicella franksi | reverse complement strand
ACTGGACTTGTCCCGGGGGTTGCCTTGGGGGGGAATGGTAACAGGTGGAACTGAACCACGCATTACAATTACAACAAATTACTTGAGCGACAGAAAGCATTCTGATCAGCTGATTAAAATTATAACCCTCTGATCCCTCTGATTGTCGTGTCAACAGATATCGTCAGTCCCTTGTCATGAAATGATCAATCTCCAGTTTCTCATTACCTTTCATAGCACATTTAACAGTTTTAAGCAAGCCTATCACGAGAACAGAATTCCTGATCATGCACGGAACATTCTTGTCTTGGATTGAAATTCCTCCGAGTATAATTGAAGGAAATGAACGGTGGACGCTCAGCTAGAAATATTCAGTTGCGTCGTAAGATTTATCCTGAATGCGAGGTAATAAAGTTTTTTCAGCGTTTAACTCATGTTTCAAGACGCATATTAATAGGTAAATGATTTCAATGGAAAACGGGCCAAGACATTTGACAGCGAACACCAAACATTCTTTAGATCACCATCAGGCTATATTGAAAGGCGATCGCAGTAGAAATTCGCAGAAATTTGGAATGGAAATTTAACGTCTTTACTCAGACAACATCACTAATTGAAAATAAACCTAACATTTTGAAATTGAATATGAATACGTCTGATTGGGTTAGTCATCGCGCTAACGATAAACCAAATTATCACCAATTAGAATTTCACGAAATAGAAGTAGACAAAGAAGATTCTCTCATGGACTAACTCTTCAAACGGGAAACAATTTTCGTAAAGTCAGATTATTTCGTGTAAATGACAGTGGAAAAGGTCGACAACTAAGTAAATTTTTGTTGGCAGTTAAACAAAGAAAAAAATTCTTCTTAATTGTCATTCAGATCAGTTCGTAATGAGGCCCATGCCGATCTTAAGGCGCTTCTCAGGTCTGTTTTCTTGAACATGCATATGCCTCAGTCAGCTCGGAAGTGATGCTTTTAATATGCGCTCCGCCACGTCCTGTCAATTGTAGTTCGCGTTCAGTGAATTCATCAACAAACCGCGACAAAAAAGACAGCTGTCTTAGGCAATTGAAAAGAGGAAGCCTGTGTGACTTTCATTTCATTAAATAGAAATACGGCATTTATCACATCTAGTGAGCATTGTAGTGTCAACTGGCGAGCGTGGCTGTCTTTGTTCCATGTAACCGAGCGCTGCTCAAGAGTTTTGAATCAAATCTACTCTGTAAGGTAAGACTTAGGTTTTTTTTCTAGAAACTCGTGACAATCGATCGGGGAAAATTTTGCTTCGCCAGCTGTTAACGAGGACGCTACCTGCTCAAAACGCTCTTTTCAAGGGTCATTGGAAGATAGCAGACAAAGAAAGCAGCTAACCGACAAATTACCAGTGCTTTTGTAGAAGAAGCGACGCGAAACTGGTGATTTCACTGGTACTATTATACCACTGGCTCTCTTGGAACTCAATTTCAAGTACATTTCGCAATCGACGCTTTCGGTAGAATCGCGTTCAGTTGCACAAAATTCAGTTCTTCTCGATATTGATCAAACGTTCGAAAACAAAAGATCAGAAAAACGATCGATTCCACGCATGAGCGGAAAAGGTGATAACTTGTTGAATAAAACTCATTGAGGCTCACCACATAAGCTGAATTTGAAAGCGATATTTGACAAGCGTTTCGCAAACATTTCTGACTTTTTTGCAAAACTAACTATGACACGTTTATTAAAATTTATGTTCTCTAAACACAGTGTTTATAGTCGCTGGGGCTACCACAGTATAAAGCTGAACGAGGCACGCCTTTTTATCTGCAAAGTTGACATTAGTAAGCATTTAAAAGCCCATTCGACGGGAGGGAGAGGAATAATTACTGACCGTACTGATTAATTATTCACGATGTCCATTATTATGACCTAATTGACATTAGTTCATGGCCGGTACAATTGGAATTTTTTTTTTTTAAATGGTACAGAAAGTCTCCGTTTCCAAGCAGAATGTGCTTGGCGACGACGAGAGGGAAAGTTTAACTCGATTTCAATTTGCGCTTCCGCTCGCATAAATTACGTTGGAAAGTCGAGCGAGTCTGCACGCGTTGAAAGCGTGCGAGAAAAGGCCTGCCTCGCAGTCACGCCTCTTTGGCGGGTAACAAAGGGTAAACATTCTAACGCGCGCTGTGATTGGATAGCGCTTTAAATGTCAACCTCTCTGACCAGCTGTTTGCTTGTTTTACATCAGCTGAATACGACAGTGGCTTGCATTTCCACCGAAGTTGCGGGCGACTTCAGCGGAAGCCTCTTTTGGAGCCAAGAAGCTGGACTTCGTTCAAAAGGCACCGCCGCGAAGCTGGCCTTCTCAGACTTAAGGCCACGCATCTAAACTGAGCTTTTCAAGGAAACAACTGGAAACAAAACTCTTGGATCGAGGCGAATTTCCCCTTAACAAATGCTGGCGAGCGAAAAGCTTTTACTAATTCGCAGTCGGTCCAAAGAAACTGCAGACACAATGGCCCCTCAATGTAAGGCCTTTGTCCGAGAGATTGAAATTCTCTCGGAAGACGAAGCAGCCCTCGTTCAGATCTCAAAGCTGTTAGGAAGCGGAGGCTTTGGCTCAGTCTACGAGGGAAAATATCGCGGAAGAACTGTTGCGGTTAAGAAAATGAACACAAACTCAAAAAATCCGCGGGCAGTGTTGCAGAGTTTTCAAGCAGAGACTTCTATAGCATCGTTTTGCCATCCCCACATCGTACGAACAATAGCAGCGTCAAGTTTAGATCGTCCTCTTTCCGAGAGGATGATTATAATGGAGTTTGCTGGGTCGCGAACATTACGGAATATCCTGGACAATGAAAAGGAGGTTATTGATGAGGAGAGAAGACTGAAATTCGCCTCTCACATAACCATGGCGTTGGAGTTTATTCACGGGCAGGATATCGCCCATTTAGACGTTAAACCAGCCAATATTCTAGTGGATTCTAAGGACGTTTGTAAACTGGGAGATTTTGGCTGTAGCCAAATATTGGACGAAGGCGACGAAAATCTACCTGCTAGTCCAACCTATTCATATCTGACAGGCACGTTTGCCTATAGGGCACCTGAACTGCTCAAGGGAGAAACTCCAACTCCGAAAGCGGACATCTATTCTCTTGGAATTTGTCTCTGGCAATTGCTGACGAGAGAACAGCCGTACGGATCGGAAAATCTTTATGTTGTTGTGTTCGGCGTTGTTGCGTACAATCTGCGACCACGTGTACCTAGTGGAGACGAGACTTCATGTCATTATCAACAATTAGTGGAAAGCCTATGGCAGGCCAATCCATGTTTAAGACCCATCGCTAGCGACACTATAGGGATTTTACGATCACTACAAAGAAAATAGCGATTTAAAAGGATGTTAGGCTCCTTTCTGCAAAGAAATCGTAGGGAATTCCTCGCAGTTGATGTCAAAGAAAGCGATTAAGATTTAATGCGATCGTGAATCACTTCCAAAAATGTGTCATTTGCTTGCTTTTGAAATGGCAAGGCGTCAAGTCTAAAAGAAACATTTCCTGGGAAGGAAAAACAAATTTATTTTAGTTCAACTTGAGGTACCCGAGTTCGCAAACATCAGAATTTTTCTGTCACAAATAGGCTCTTGGAAACCACTTCTATCACTCATAATATTGTTATTACGGCTGAATAAACTGCCCTGATTCCACGTCAATTGCAAAAGTCCGGTCAAAAAATTACTCTTCAGCGCTTGGTTGTTTAGAAGCAAAGTAAATTTAATGGCTCGAAGTTTTGGAAGGTTTTGCGAAATTCAACAAGTACATCAGATAAATTACACGTTGCGAAAGCAATTGATTCGATTCAATTTCTATCCGAAATTGACAAAGGTGCTACATGGAAGTTTCCTTTGTTAGGATAATTTTGTAGTAAGACTGTTCTTCATCTTTTGTAGAGACCATATTTTTTCATCAACGTTGAGACAAACACAATTTTCACCACTGGGTGAAATGACGCAAAGATACTTCTCTCGTTCCGTGTCGTACGATGTTAGCATATCTTCGCTCAGTCACCGCCCGGAGTCAATTTGCCACAAAGCGCGGATATGTTCTTACGGGTGGCTTGCACATAAAAGCGAAAGGAAAACGTTTACCTAATTATTACAAAAAGACCCCGGCACTACAAGTGCAATCTAGTTTTATTAGTAGCAAAGATATACAACTTTGTCGGCGTTTTACTGGTCGTTTATTCGCCTAAAAAGATGCCATTTTTATCTTTTTATCACTAACAGAAAATGGAAATTTATGCAGATTTTATATGTAAAGCGCTTTTTAGATTTAATACTCAAGTAGCCGACAGACTGAGCTCCAATTATAAATATAACTATTTAGTAATAATCTTGTAGAAAAAGCAGTTACGGTACTTCGAGAGAAAAAAATCAAAAGAAATACCATTTAACGAAACTGTATATTTTTTGGAAACCAAACGAAAGAATATGTAACAGGCCAGCTTTAAAATCTGATCACTTTTAAATTCATATGTCTCTTATTTGAAGGACAATGTATTCGTTAAAAAGGGTAGTCTAAAAAGAACTATCGAGAAACACGGATTATGGTCGATTTTGTTCCTAGGAAACGAATTTCACTCCGGATAGGTTTATGTCACTCATAATAAGCCGCTCAGCTCGAGCGAGTCATCTTTCACTCGGTTAAAAATAGATCAAGCAATTTGTGGATGTTAAGTATTTACAAAACAATGAGCGCATCGAAGATTTTGAATGGGACAACACGTGTTATTTGTAGCAACTGTTGCACATGCACATTCGGGTCGGGCAAGTTTATTCGTTTCCTAGAGAAATTTAATCACCAATTAAACTGCCACCGTGATCATTCTAATTCCTAACTATGCTGAGCATACGTACGAACGACAATATTTTCTTCCTCTGATCTTAGCTCGGTCCAAGTTATGGATTTGCATTTATCGGACTTATATTAATACCACGAAACACGTAAACTAAACATTGCCGACAAGTCAATGTCTCTGCCGCCGAATTAGCTAGTACGTAGTTTTTCAGTTCAGTGTGTATCTCAATAGTTTTATGTAAGACTTTGTGGAAAATAATTTATTGAGTAAAATTATTTGAGAGGTATGTCTTGATTTTGGTAGAAAGATACTTCATCAAATACGTCGAATTGCTTGTTCTTTGCTATAAGACCCATGCATGGGTAAATTATTGACAAAACTGTCTATATTTTAAATGAATTTTAACTGAATAAAGTACATTTAAACTGAGGTCGAAACGCTTTTTGCAGAGTCGCTTTAGTTAAGTCTTTATTGCTCTTCTTGGGAACATTTTGCTTGCCGTGCATGAGAGACTGATCGCTCCGTTAAAACAGACATTTCTTAAAACCATCTTTTTGAAAATTGGTATTTTAATTTTTTACATTGGCTGCACTTTTCATGTGTTTTATGAGAGCTGTGCTCGTGAAACGTGATCTGCAGATCGTGACTGAGTGGCTGAGCTGTTCTGCTGTCATGCTGACGGACGGATAGTCCTGAACGAAGCAGTTAGGACGCCCTCTAAAAATTGATCGAGGCAGTGCACACCTGCTATAACATCAGCTCAATCAGTCCGTACCAAAATTCTGAACCATTATTTCTGCCACGGAGTTCGTGACATACCTGAAAAATTTCAGGCAATCCCTTTACTGGCAACTATTCGTTTTCACAAAATGTGTTCGTTGTCTGAGGACTCATAATCTTTTAGTTTCGTGTCTATCTTACGCGGGACAAACTCGGTTGAATATGGAAATAGCATTTAATTTCCTGAAATTTTTCCAAACACGCACGGTAACACCATCACTTATCAGATAGTAAATAATTTATGCCAGCTAGAATTTTGGTTCTAACAGTGTTTTAGCAGATAATGCGTTTTTATAATCCAAGTTTAATTACAAAGAGCCCGATATATATCTCTTATTGTACCGCACATTTGTGTATAGCGTAGGGCTGCGCGAGTATAGGTCCTGTGTTTGCTTTTCAATCCAGGCGGCCTACACATTAGATCTGTAGAATCGTTACGCCTTTATTTGTCAGAAAAATTCTCATCTGTCCCAGGGTTTCTTGTGTGGAATAATGAACAGGTGCCTTGTAACGAACGGGTGGCTACATGTACACAGAAACTGGGAATTGCGCAACATCTGATTAGAGAAGTTCGTAACTGAGCAACTTCTGGGCGTTGCAAAAACCCTTGGGTTATTTCAACATTCAATGCTGATTGTTTCAAAACCTTTTCTGCATTTATAATTCCTCTTACACTCATTTCCTGACCATCAGATATCATCAAAGGGGTTAACAGAGATGAGTGTTTGAAGAAAGACATTTTTGCTGAGGAGCTCATTGAGTCAAATAAATGGCAGCAGTAGACTGAGAAATATCAGTCACCTTATAACAGATCGGACTTGTAAAACAGTCAGCCACTTGAGCGTATTTTAGCATTATTTGGCCAGTTAAGTCAATACTGTCTGAAAACTAACTACAACTATGACCTGTGCAATAGTATCTTTTGATTTAATTGCGATCCAGGAACGAAAACGATTGACACTCACCAACTTCTCCTTGGATACTGCATATGTTTAGCACGCAATACCGAGTTTTGTAGCTGAAGCAACCGTGCAGTACTAGGTAGATTCGTATATTCTCCTTCATGTCTCTCAATAAAGAGCAATTTGTTTTTGCATTTGTGCAGATTAACGTTGAAACAATGCTTTTTGATTGTTTTTCTGTGTATAAAGTAATCGACTCGTATAGCTGGAGAAGTCGGTATTAGTTCTTTTTCCGAGCCGCTTGGATCACGTACAGAAAACTCATCGTGTCATATAATCCGCGATTGCTAGTCAGCAGTGTAGGTCATTGTAAGCTGGTCGTGAACCATATATAACTATTTCAATAACCGACCTCGCCAGTCAATCTCGCAACGGCAAACTACATGCTGAAAAGGTTCCAAAGTGAAGCTTGAGAGATTAAAAAAACACTGATCGAACACCTTGAGCGGGTTTTATCCGAATTCAAAGAAATCAAGCGTGGCTCTATCTAATTCTAATGGCTAAGTAGTTTGCAGAGTCCTCGAATTGCTTGCAAAATATTCCGTTCCTCGTTTATATTTTAGCTGGCCTAATCTAATAATTAAAAAGAAGGAAAAGAAAACAACAAAAGAAAAACAAAAGAAAGATAAAAAAAGCTACTTGAGACATTAACCTTAGCCTTTAGACTACGGAAGAAACTGAAGTGCAAAAGTGGTTTCTGGCACCACAAAGACGCCCTTACAGCTGCAGGCTAGCTCACGGATCATGCAATAAAAACAAAACGAACTATTAAAACCATTGCTATTCTTAAAAGCGCTCCTATATTCAGCTTTTTAATGTTGTTTTATCTCTCACTACATGTGTTCCTAGCCCATAGACGCCATTGAAGCATATCAACTCAACCCGTCCTATTGTTTCTAAGCTGGTCGCGGTGGTTATAAATAGGCAATCGTACGTTGGAGCTTCCATTAATACAGGACACAGCTTGACACCGTCTGGTGTTGCGTGGAGAAATAATCGGCGAGAATGAAGACAAAAGATTTGCTAGAATTCTCATGAGAAAATCATTGGCGGAGGACACAGCCATTTCATCTGTGTAATAAATTGAGCGCTGTTAGAAGTTCAGGTGTTTGGCGCAGAGAAAACGTTTCACTTCAAGATCACTCATACATAAGCAATTTTGAAAGAAAGGACTCCTTGAAAACACTCTCGAACACGATCGAAGATTGCTTTAGCACTAAAGCAGGAAGATATCCCCAACACTGTCTCTGAAACTAGTGCAGACTTTTTCAGCAATCTTAGTTTATTCTTAACGCTCGTTTAATTTAAAATCGCTACCTCTCGCTTCTATTCCCACTGTTCTATGCATACTAATTTCAAAGCTAGAGTTTAATTCAAATTTGTTCGGATTGCCTCATTAGACTAAATTTCTGGCTGTTTAATGCCTGATGCAAAGATTGACAACTGGTTTTTAAAACTGTTTTTGATTGTTAAAGCCTAAAACCGAGTGATTCCCAGCAGACCTTGAAAACCACCAATTTACACCCGTTTGATCCCAGCAGAAGCTATCTGTCTAAAACGAGCAAATTTTCTTTTGGAGTTTGCCGTTATGTTTGGTTTTAATTTCTAATTATTGACTAACGGTTGGTACGTGCTAAGCACAGCCCACCATCATGCCATCGATCAGTTCAGTTCAGTTCAGTTCAGTTCTATTTTGGTGTATCACCTGATGCTCACGTGATGCCGCCTTTACGGGTTCAGTCTTCACGTGCACAACCCTTCACAGACCAGCCTAGTTCCTAGGAGTTCACTTCCTCTCATGGGCTAGCGCGAAGTACACTTGAAGAGACTGGAAACAGTCTGTCGGACTGTTGTATTCGATGAGGTCATGAAATTTTACCGTCACCAAATCGAGCGAGCAAATGAAGAATATGTACGTGTGTTAGTAGGCTGAAAAGAACTGCAAAATCACGCGCGTTCTTCAAAAAAACAACAAAAAAGTGTTCAACTGTTGTTCATTACAGTTCTACAACTGCAACGAACGTAAATGCGTGCAATTTTTTTCTTCTTAGTTAAATAGAAATATTCAGCTGTATCATTGTAAGCCGTTGTTATTTATTTTGGGGCGGGGAGGGGGGAGGGGGTGCGAGGGCATGCCACCTTGCGCGATAAGCCGACTTAGGAAGCGTCCGCACTACGCCGGAGAAATTTGAAAACGCAGCTTTATTTCCACGGTTAGGCCCACCGTCCACACTAATCCGTCACGAATTGTGGCGAAAACAAAGCTTTTCGAAAACGCTCATTAAACCGGAGGAATTTAAAAACGCCGGTTTTTCGTTTTCGTGTGGACCAAAAGCATTATAAAAACGGAACTTTTCTAAAACCATGTATGCACGCTAATCATGTGATTTCCCTGAACGAGTTTTCCTCAACACAAATCGAAAACGACCGGTGATTGTTACGTTTTTAAATTCTTTAGGTGTAGTGTGGACGGAAAACATTTGATGTTCCGATTTCAAATTCCTCCGGCGCAGTTTGGACGCGGCCTTACGCCCGCGGCGAGCGCGAACGAAGCCCAGCTCCCAATCGCTTCGCGTTCCGAATTCTTCAGTTTCGCTTTTTTTTTTTTTTTTTTTTTTTTTTGGCTTTTTTTCGTTTTTTGTTTGTTTTCTTTTTTTTGTTTGTTTGTTTTTTCGTCCTCGCCGGAAGTCAGTTGGTGGGCTAACGGGGCCTTAGGGCATGCGAAGAAGACTACAGTAACACAACGTGGTGTTTCGGCGCAATAACTCGGCTGGATTCTCGGATGAACAAGCTGAGCAGCTCAACCCAGGCCAAGATACAGTCACAAGCCAGTGCATAGTGCACATTGGGATGGTTTAGGTCTCAAGATGTCTTGCGCTTCGCGCTCTACCCCGTAATCCGCCTGTCCTACAGGTTACTCCGATAAGTTTATTAAGTGTTAAGTCAGGATCAAAGAATGGAAATCGAGGTTATCTGAGAAATGTGCAACGTTTTTGATCGTTGGTATTTTCTGCAGCTGGCACTGAACGAGGAACATTTCACGCAAAGAAATGGCGGACTGGTTATCAGGAATACAACTGGTAAGACCTTTAAAGACAAATTGTATTAGTTTTAGAATTATTCTACAAACTGCTCCACAAGAGAAAATACTTGATCGCCAAAAAAGGTAAAAGATAGTGCTATGGGCTTACTATCTCTACCACTGCAGAACTACTTGTGCTGTTTTTTGTAGAACAGGGAGTTTTGCTATCTTGAAGGGTTTTTTTATTCCTCAATACATGCACATTGTCTTCAATTCGTTCGCTCACTCATTCACACACACTAAAAGTTCAGTGAATATGACAAATATAGGCAATTATCAGTGAAATTTTAATTTGTAATTCGTGCAGTTAAAATTCCATAACTCAAGTCTAATTAAGCAAAGCTTTCATACTTGTGATCACTTTGCTTTCTTTATATTACTGGAGTATTTACACCAAAACAAAAATTATGACCAGCATAACTTTTACACACCAAATGTACAAAGCATTTACTACAAAAGGTAAGAGTATTGAAAACACACGAATTGGACAGCTCTTGTTGTATCAGTGCATTGCTGAGCATAAAAAATATCCCAAAAAATTAGGCGATAAAATGTCCATCCTAGCTATTTAGAAAAATGTTAGGTCCTTCCTTCAAACTTAGTTTCGTTGAACAGCCCAACCATCATTAACCAATGAATATTAGGCAAACCGTGAGTTAATGTTGTGAACGAAGTAAAACTTTTTTTGAGTTTAACGGTATTGTAAACCAGGCGATATGCTGGCTTATGTTAAATCGGAAAACACGACTGACATGAAAGCACAGTTCAATATCTATATAATATATTTTTGGTTTTTCGAGCAGGGTATCAATTTTTACGATTTTCAGAAAGTCCAGTTTATTTGAAAAACACCATTTTCGACGTTTTTCAATATTACACTACACGGACATCAATCAATCTTTTACAATTACGTGTTGCCCCAGTGTGGCTGATAGTACCTTCACACGATCCTTTCTGTTAACTTTTTAGCAGCTACACAAGTATACTGTGTCATGGGCAACGTTTGAAATAAATGGCATTAACAAGATTGCGCATGTAAGGTTTAAATGTTGTATAATTTCGCCAGTTGAGTAAATTCTTGCGGGTTCTAATTTTTGTGGATTATGGAAAAGAACCGCCAAAATTTCGTGCCAAACGGAACCGCGTTTACAACAGTTCGTCTGAGAAAACATCGAAATATCGATAATAGAAAACCGTCCCCTACAGAAACGATTAAGAAGTGTACACGATCGTAATGCAGCCCTCTATAAAGGGCAGATCCTGCAGATTAAGCAGCAGAAGATCGAAGATAAAGGAAGAGGGGTTTCGTTCAGATTATAGCCAAAATAAAAAATAAACAAATAAACCCCACAGAAAAGCGTTTGTTGAGGTTGTGAGCCAACCACAATTATCATGTGATTTGGTATTGAATAGCCAAACGACTTTTGACTTGAAGCAGTGCATGAAGCATGCTCAGTTATGTTACAACTACGCGTACACAGTGGACCAAACACATGCATTTGACTGTACAACAACGACTGAGTAAACTACTTAAAAATACTAAAATATGTACAACACTATAATCACACCTCAAGTGCCTCAAACTGCGGAATACAAATATCAAAGTGATAAAAATAAATTAAAGTACATAAAATACATGTAGGTCCGAATGAACAAGAGAGATGGATCACTAAGCTTTGCCGGCCGGCCTTGGCAAGTGAAGTTACTCTTAGTAGTGAGGTGGCTGAGTTGGGTCCTAGAAACAGGGCCACTGGTTGCTTGCGCTGCTAGGATTTCATTAGTCGTGACCTGAAGCGGATTGACTGGTGACGTATTGGGCCTAAGAACCAGGCGACTTGAAGGTTAAAGAGTGCTCTGGCAAGCTCGCCATTTTGTTACAGCTTGTTGCAATCAAGGTACATGTAGGTATAGACTTAGTAGCGTGAATAGCGTCCCAGCTGTACAAGTGAACCCTGACAGTTCAGTGAATTCTCTAAGATGTGATTTTGTCTTTCAAATGGTGCTTGTTTCATTGACTTGATTGATAAATCTATAAGGTGGTACAAACAGAGCTTTTCTTAGCACCAGGAGAGGCTTGGGTCCCTTGAGAGGGATTTGATTGAGTGACAGCTGTCTGTTGCTGTTGTTGTTGTTGTTGTTGTTGTATTGTGACCGTTTGCACCTCTTGTCCAGTGTATTCCTACAAATGTGACAGAAACAAATCAATTAGTATAATGTAGTAGGTCTACATGCTGTTCAATTTGGAAATATTTCGATGAAAAAAATTATGAGGACAGCCAGGATTGAATGACGCCGTAGGCTGAGTCCAATTTGTCTGTCAGAGGAAATTTTCCAGTCAGTTTCGAGAAAAAATCTGCTACTTCCCATTGAGAAATTTCCGTCTCTTGTACTACCCAGGAATACGATAATGTTACAACTCTTTATTATCCAATTTTCGCTCTATTACCTGTCAAGTGTTCGCTTACGGAAGGTTAAAAACAAAAGAAAATTTCAAACTTTTAGCTCCAAATATGGTCGCGGTCGCTTATGAGTGGTGGTTGCTTACAAGAGGTTCAAAATATAGTGATTTGACTTGAAAACTTTTGGTATTTTGAAAAACTGGTCGCTGAGGAGAGGTGGTCGCAACCGGAGGTTCAATTGTAAATACATATGCAACATACAATTCTTGGTCAATACTTCTCAAACTCATTAACAATTCATCAAGTTAAAACAAAGAAAATCACAACCGTGAAGGAGGTTTGGATACCCGGTCTTAATTAGCATAGATTTTGACGATTTCACTTCTCCGTTTACTCCTTAGTTTTTGTTTCGACTGAGAAGATATACATGCACCTTGAACACTCGAGAAAGTGTTTCATCGGCTATCCAAACACCTCCAAGTTCGTCAAAAATACTCCGCTGCCCGTCCTATTTTCAACTATCCTCTCGGTGTTTGGATATCCCAATGAAACACTGTTTCTCGTGTTTGATACATTACTTACCTCAAATACTGGCCACCTTGTAGGCATTTCTGTGCCAAAGTTAACAGACCACCACGAAATATCAGCCTCGATGTCTGCCGCCTCAAATGCTTTGTTAAGACCACTGTAGATACTGGATATCCTATAATGTTAATAACATGGTTTTGTTCAAGAATACGTCATGTGACATGTCAATGTCAATTGAATACATGTGCAACATTTGCATACTTATTAACAGCTTCACTTTGCTAGTTGCCAGAGTATTGTCATGGAAATTAAACTTCGACGAATCCGATGACTGGGCCACATACTTAGAATGAAACAGGCTCGTATTACGAAGGTTGCGTTGCGATGGACACCACCTGGTAAAAGGAAACCTGGTTGGCCAAAAACCACCGGATGCAGACCTGTCATGGCTGATCTCAGTGAGGCAGAACTCACTTGAGGTGAGGCACTGCATGTCGCACAAAATAGGCATAAATGGAGGGAGTCTGTTGTAGCCTTATGTCCCACAGGGAATGAAGAGGATTACATTAAGTTAAGTAATGTGTAAGACACTTTGCTAGTATTAAAAGCACATACATGTATGCATACATGTAGCTCAGAAATAACAGTTGCTTCAAACCTAAAACAGAAAACAACCTGCAGGTAACCAATCACTTCAAACATGTCATGCACGATTATTCTACCACATGCTCCTCACTGCGTAAACCACATTACCCCAAGTATATCTGTACACATTCTATCCTTTTTTTGCAAACAATTTATCGCTTAACGACCTACATGTACCTGTTAAAATGTGGTGCCAGTGACATCTGCTGGCAGAAGCTCAGGAAGGTTTGCTTGAAGAAGTTCTTCCGCTCCTCCTCCGACTGCTGACACTTGTTGAACACATAACGCATGTCCTCCATATACTTGGGGTTATAATTTCCGATATCTCTCAGGCTTTCTTCATATCTACCTCTTGTAGTCTGTGCGTCACTAGCAGTTTTTTCTGATTTATCTTTGAGTTTCTTGACTTGTTCCTCTCCAACTGTACTTCCTTCAACACATGCTTCTTTGTAAAGCTTCTCTGCCTGGTCTCTAGCCTTGCAAGCTTGGTAGTATGCCCGTTTACATTTCAGCACTAAAAAAGAAATCAGCATGTATATAGTGTTACAGTACTACATTTGAACAGTCACTGTGGAGCCCCACAATCACTGTTGGGCGACAAAAATCTGGCCATATTAATGGGAAGGCCATATGAAAGGGGTTTCTTCATATGTTCCATAATAATGAGATGGTCATGTTAACAGGGGTGGCTATGAGGTGGCATTCCTCTGTATATTTCATGCAATCAACAGGCATGTTTTCACACTTGCAAGATTCCACAGATCTGCAGATCAGATTCACTAATAACATGCATCTCTTTTAATTACCACTCATGTGCAGTAACTGACTTACTCAAAGCAGTTATACCACATGTATGCATTTTCTATTCAATACCATTTTTTTAATAAACCAAACTTGTGTCAATTTAAACATCTGCCTAAGTTTTAGTTTTACAAAAATTACTATGAATCATTTTCCTCTTTGATTTCTGTGAGCACTTGGCAGCCAATCTAGCAACATGCATGCCATACTGAAGATTTCAACATCCATGTGGTTAAACATGAAATATTAACAAAGTCATAAATATTAACATTAACCTTACCATTGCATTATACATGTAGCAAACATAATATTAACTAAACAGTAATAGACATGTCAAAGCTTCACTGTACCAGGAATCCAATTCCCTTTCAGAGTTACTGTAGTAGTCATTCTTTTAAGAAATCAAGGAGACTGTGACGCATGCTGCCTCTACATGTACATTATTAAAAATAAATAAGAAATAAATGAATACAAAATATACCTTCATCCTGCCTTTTGGCCCAGGGTTTCTGTGCCTTGCTGAATCCTTCCTCTGCATTTTTGGTTTCTTTCCAGCTTAGCATCGCCTTGTGATAATTTGCTGACTTCCACCTTTGTACATTTCCATGGACTTGGTTACCCAGCCTGATTTGAAGTTCACTGTGGATCTCTGCTAACTGGTCTGCTTCAGTTGTAATGTTGAGCCAGGCACTTTTCACTGATCCATACTCAGTGCCTTTATTGATCAGGTCATTCCACTTTTTGCTCCAACCTGCATTTGAGTAAAAGATCTGTGAAAAAGCTAACCATAAACTTGCAATAGTAACGACCCCCCGAAAGTAGTGACGCCTCCAAAGTGACGTCAAAAAATTGTCGCCTCTAGTAAATCCCGAAAGTAGCAACCCCTGAAAGAAGCAAGCCCAGCCCCACGCCAACTCCACCTACCCGCCAAATATAATGAGACCAAGGTCTAATACAACGGTACAGTTATTTCTCCAATCAATAGTCAAGTGAACAGGAAAATGAACTTTTCTTCGCATTAAAATTTAAAACCCTTCATGCTGTTTTCAACCAGAATGTGCAGTGTAGGTAATAACAGAAATGTTTCAGCTTCAACAAAAGTTGAAAAATTGGCTGATTCTCCCATGCAGTCTGGTCAAAGCAGGAGTGCGCCTGTGTGTGGATGCAGGGAGCTAAAGGAGGAGGAATAGAGATTCCTTGTTTCTATGATGTCACTGTGAAAAAAAGGTGATTAAAGAGCTTAGAAAAGAACTCTAGGAGAAACTTGCACAACCTGTGCCTACAACAGACAACATGCATGTTGTAGACATATGGAGACAACCCCTAAGTGCATTGTGATGATGTCAGTAACATGAAACTGGAACAATGATGAATTTTACCTCGTTTTCATAAAAATGTTTTGTTATGAATTGCCATCTTATATTTCATTAAAAAAGCTCAGTTGCACCAACTTTGTATGATGTTTTTTGCTCCCCAAAAGTAATGACCGCCCAAAAGAAGAGATCCCCCGAAAGTAGCGACCCCCCAAAAGTAGTAAATATTTAATTCTGTAATTTTTAAGTTATTCCACAAGTGCATGTTATGGATTTAAGATGGTAGATAGCCAACGAGGCAAAGATCCTGTCAGGTTTTTCAATATGGTAAAATGAGTTTGAAGGGATAAAAACACACATTCAAGAAGTTGATAAAAGACACTGACTATGAGTCTTGTTTTGTCATCTGATATTTGTTTCAGCACATGTTTTGTGCTCAGTTACCTTCTTGAATGCATACTTCTAAAAGGAACAAGTTTCTGCTCTGTTTCTCCTTAGTGATAGATCAATTTGGCCTAATTGTCACTTGGTAACAGGTATCTTTGTTTACTCCTCTACTTTGCTTGTCTTGGATGTTGTGAGCAGGTGCTATTGAGCTATTGAAAACTTTACAAGCAAATACTTGTAAGTTTAATAAGTTCTGTAAAAGTAACACACTCATATATTCATGGTACACTATGTATAAATGATCTACTGGGTTAATTCAGGAAAAGGAAAATTAAACAGCACATCCACTAAATTAAAAATGTTTACAATCTTGATGATCATGAAAGCAACATGCTGTCGACTGATGGTCTGCCCGCAGGCTTTCCAGTGCAAATGATACATGTAGTGTTTAAGTGCACCTGCTTTAAGGCTAGGGAAACGTGGGCAACAATTTTATCCTGCTAATTAAGAGGGCACTTAAAGTGTATACATATTGCCAACACGGCTATATTCGAATCTACATGCAGACCTGCATTTTTGAAAATTTAGTCACACAGAATAACTCACAAAGGTTTCACATCACTGTTAATGTATGAGAAAAAGAAACAAACAGACACAAAACAAAACAAACGAGAAAAAACTAAGAACTAATCAAGGAAATAAAAAGGAGCTAATAAGATTACTGTCAATATGCAAAATGGTTGGGTAAAATAATGACTTTTTTTAAGGCATCTACTTTAAAAGCGTCTGCTATAAATAGAGAGGAAGTCTGAATGTCCTTCCCTTAACTTTCACCTTTAATTCGCTTCTAAACAACGAATCCGCAATCGTGCTGTTAAGCTTAGTAATATACCTCATTGTTGCTAAGAAGATCATGCATCCCCATGCAGAACTACAGACCCAATTGACTTGAGAGAGAAAGTGGAATTTCGTTTCACACCTCTTTAACCACGTAAACCACGCACAGTACTCCATCGAAATTATTGTATGGACGAATGAATACACAATCTGCCCATCATAAAGTCTATTGATCAGTTAAATAAAGATTGTTTTGCTGGATCGATAAAAACACGCCTTGGATCGATGCTAGTAAAAACACGCCTTAGTATTTACCCTGTACTTACCTTGAAGTTTAGCAGCATACAATCCCTCGATTTCGGCACGTTCCGCCAAAAGTTTTAAAAGGTCATCACATAGTTTAGCGCCATCGTCGATTCTCTTGACCGTTCTCTTGTAACTATTCACATCCCAAAAATTAAAACCAGTAAGTGGCGGAGCAGGAGAGTTTGGTCTGACGGAGTTTGCGTCTGAGTTGTCAACTTTGAGGTTGTTATCGCCCCTCCGATCTTCAATGTCTTTCACACTCGGATATAGTGCGGCATCGTTTGGCGATTCCTCGGAAGTTACAGGCCCACTTGAGGTACCTCCTTCAACTTCTGCCTCCATTTTGGAAAATTATAATAAAAATTTCATTTTGGGGAACGTTTACTCTTGGTAGTCAACATCATATTATGCGAAAACATTTGCGTTTCTAATAAACATAAATTTCCCATTTCCCGACAGAGCTGAAAAACGACTGCGCATGCTCATTCGCGCGCGCCGAGAAACTGGGAAAGACAACATAAAACCATAGCAACGTATACGTAAAATGGCGGCATTTTTGAAAAATTTAAGAGCGCTGAGAGTTTTTGCTTGGGCTAAGGAGTAAGTAAAAAGGTTAAGCTTGAAACTTTCCTTTAAGACCGGTCGATATTAGTTCTAAAACATATCTCCTGAACACCACACTTCCATCCTTGAACACTCATCGAAATTTTGCCGCGAAGTCGGAGTTCGTGCCGCGAAAATGCGGTTCGTGTTGCAGATTATGTTAATGAGTTTGATGTTCACGGAAACTTCCGGTGAGCGGACGTGTTGGTACCACAGAAAAACCAGAAAAGGCGAGGAATGCAAAGGGAAAATGCGGAGGTTCAATGCTACAATAGCAAGGTATGTCGGTGGCACTACGAACAGCTGGGCATGTACTCGACACTGGACCAGAATAAACCGCGAAGCACATGGTTTTTGTGCATGTCCACTTCCTGTGCACTCAACTGATATTTCAGCCAACATACCAGCGAGGTTTTATGAAATGTTTGACCGCATCGGACGTACTACGAGTGGTTACCTCCTGGTGTGCGGTGGTGTTCCAGTTGTAGGAAAAATGCAGACCAATTGTTTAAAGATGAACAAGATTACAGCTCTCCTCGAAAGGTATGGTTACTGGGAGGTTACAATAAGAACGCCCTTTAAAATGAGCGGCACATATTTCCGAGTTTTTTGTGACATGCAAATGTAAAACCGGTACAAATAAGTTCCTTTTGATGATTTCAGAGAAAAAGTACTGATGTGACATTCCATCACACCTCACCCATGCCAAAACAGGTACTTCTCATAATTTTGTATCATATTTGATGCCAGCTATGTAAAATCACTTTGAAATAACAAACCTCTTGTTGCATTCCTCCTAGAAGTCACCGGAGGAAATGGATTTGTTGCTCAGAAAGGAGACAAAAAAGTGCTGCACCTTGCAAACACAGCTTCATGTGGCAACACAACAGCTCGCAGAGATAAAAGGTGTTTTTACTGTTTTGAAGCTGCTTGAATTAAAATTTAACATCATAACAAAAACGCTATACTTCTCACAAAAATATTTTAATTTTTGTCATGGTTGATTTTTCTATTACAGAGTCAACAATTGAAAAGAAGTTGGAAGCATTTCAAAAGGCCCTGTACAGACATCAAATAACCACCCCAGACCAGAAAATTTACAATCCAGAGGCAAGGAAACAGTTTACAGACAAAAATAGCCCTGGACTCTTTGAGGACATCCTTAACTGCTTAACTGCAAGAAAAAGCTTGTCCAACAGAAGGAGAGAGATGCAAGAGCAGAGAGTGGTGTCCCTACTCCACATAATGGCCTATTTTAGGTAACTAACTTTAAATGAAGTGAGCTACCTGTAAGAAAATTGTTTTTCATTCATTGTTCATAGGGGTTGTAACAATGGAAGCAAATTACTTTTACCTACATGACAGGTCACAAAAAACATCTGCACTGCAAAAGGACAGTGGCTTATACGCAGCTAGTTGTGGCATGTACTTGCAAGGCCTATCTGCTGGTCAGATTTTAGGATACAGCACCACACCTACGAACGTGCAGCAGTTAAAAGCAGACCTTGCTAAAGATCATGCCAACTACATATCACAACAGTTGCAGAGAGTAAATGAGGTCAGTCTGCAAATAAATAAGCAATTCTAATCAACAAATGGCTTCATGCACACTACCAAAAAATATTATTGAAAAAAGAAAGCCATTTTGGCTAATTAATTTTCTTTCTTGTCTTTGTCTGGAATAATATATTAAAATTAATAGAGCAGTTTTCGATTGAGTGTGGAAAGTAATCAGACAATATTAATTTGGTTTTGGTTTCGCGTTTACTACGGTTTGAAATCAGCTGAGTACAGTAATGTAGTCTAATAATAATAGACTACATTACTGAAGTCAGCCACTGTCAAACCGTAGTTTGGTTCTGGTTTAAGTCACTCAATTGAAAACCACTCTATTAACTACTTAATTATGCTTTTTACACTCTGTCTTTCCCATCAGCTGACATGCTTCATGGTCTTAATGGTTGATGACTTCCACAACATTCACTCATTTCATACACCAGCACAACTTGTTAGGACAAATGTGGTACACATGGCATCCTGTATAGCAGATGTGCATCCCACAGTCAGTGCAGTACCCCGCCCATCATCATCCTTACACAGACAAGTAGTGATCAATGTAAATGGCCAACAGAAGACCTGCCTTGGTGGAATACACGTCCCATCTGTCCTGGAAATACTAACAAATGCCTTAATGAAGATGCAAAACCAGTTTTTGGACCAGCTACCACAAAATATGCAAAGCATTGACCCAGGGAGACTACAGGCAGCACTGCGAGAACTAAGGCTAGTATAATTTATAATGTTTATAAACAGTGGCCTGTTTGTGAATATAAAGTGACCTGTTATAAATATCAAAAGAGTGAATGTCATCAGCTTTCAGCAATTTTAATAAACCAAAAATTATTGGAAATCGGCATTTCAAGAATAACAATAGTTATAGAAATGCCAGCAACAATAACATTTTTATTTGTTATTCAGGGTGTACTCAGATCCAACGACACAAGACCTCAAGACACTGGAGACATGTATGTTGATTGATGAGTTTGAACCAGATCTAAAAAGCATGGACAACTACAAAACAACCCTAGAACGTGTACTTAATAAATACCCTGAACTTCAGCTGTACAGCAAGAAGTATGTTCTGCCACTGCCTGCTGATTGGCCAGGATGGTACTATCCCAAAAAGCTAATAGCAAGTGGATGGAATGCCAGCATTGGAATAATACCAGAGCAAGGGCCATTTCATGTGTGCCTCAATGCCTATGAAGATGTTGTTTCAAATTTCAAATTTTTTTTTGATAAACTGTTTTCAAGTGTCTTTGGAGGCACTTTGGCATCTAAACCAAAACCCTTTAAAACATCACTATGTGTGACTGCTGCATTATTGGGTTGGCAACTTGTAAGAGCAAAAGTTCTGGAAAAGTTTGCAAACTGCAAGCAACATGAATTTGTGACAATTTTGCACTTACTTGAACATGTTGTACCTCTCATCTTTTATCAGTACAATATTTTCAGAAGTGGCAATCTAAAGCTATATGAGATGGTCATGGCACAGTTGGCAATTATTTTCATCTGCTGGAGAAGGAAGCATTATAACAAATCAACCTTGTCATTTTTGAGTGACTGTGCATATCAGTGTAAATATCTTCCGGCATACTGGTCTAAAAAGGCCAGTATTCTCAAGTTGATAACTGAAAAAAAGGTAGAAGTCTGGCATTCTGTTCTACATGTAAGAAGAAACACTGAAAAGTTTGAAGATGCAAAAAGCATTGAAGATACTGCTAAATCACTAGCATCATCATGGTTTCTTAGTGAATTTGTCCGGTCCTTTGTTCCACAGTACCACCGTGGTCAGCAGAGTGAATCCAACTTGTGGCTTATTGCAGGGAAAAGTGCAGAATTTCTTCTTGATCTGTTTAAGAGCATTTCACAGAACTTCCACAAATCATACCAGGTAACAATCCTGAAAATAAAAAAAATTCATAAAATTAATAAATACAGAAGTCTAAACCATTTATTATACCATCATAAAACAATACGAGAATTTGATGATGCAAGAAAAATTGAAAAACATAAGCTGCAAGCAAGCATTTTCCACATTTCTAAAGTATTATTATTATTTAATAATAATAATAAAAGTAAAATGCGTGGTTTAGGCTTCTTTATATGATTCTTAGATATGTAGGATAAGGATATGCAGACATAGATATAAAATGTACCAAACAATAGAATGAATATTAAAATAGACAAATATAATTAATGAATACTGTTAACATCTCTGACTTAAAAAATGGAAAAACAAACAAACAAACAAACAGAATTACTAACATTATGTTTTCCTCATAATAAATGTACATGTACTACTGACAGGCACATAATATAATTTTTGACTCAGGTTGAACGCCCAGTTGCAAATAATGGAAGACCAAAAGGGAAACCACAGTACCATCTCCCAACGTTTGAAACCACAGTAGACACCAAGTGTTTTCCACTAAGTTATAATCTCAATGATGTAGAGCCAGGCCAACAACCTCACCCAGATATCTATTGTGATTTTCCAACTTGCACAAGAGAAACAGATACCGTTGTTAGACTGGCCTGCTTCCACTGCTTTCACCAAGCTTGCTTGCCTTCAAATCATTGCTGTCCAATCTGTGCTGAACCACTGAAGAAAAAAGTTCAAAAGTTAGCAAACACCTTCAACAATGGGCTTTTGTCGTCTAAAAATGCTAATGAAAGGGAAAATGATGATGATGATGAACTCCATGAAGATGAAAGCAATAATGCACCACTTACAGGCTTGAACATATCTGACGCTGAACGTTTCTACACCTCACCAGAATGGTCTCAAAAGGTTAAAAGCATCCTGGATACTTATGCAACTATCCCTCTTCCATCCCGGGCCAATCATTCATCCAGAAATCAACCTTCAGCTACAAATACCTCGTCTCCCTCTAACAGCTCTTCTCAAGTTCTAACACTCATTATCATCCCTCCGAACCATCATGGCAATGTCACTTTCTGGTCATTCCCAAGCAGTATTTCACAGTCCACAATTCGAGGAAGAAAAGGAAGCAATGCCTGTACTTTTATTGCACTTTTGTTTAGCAAAATGTTCTTTTCAGAAAATGTTCAAATTCTTCTGCTCAACAGTCCACTGAGACAGACATGGGTGTACCAGCTAATTGTGCAAGGGATTTTAGTGGGTAACAGCATCTATGACTCAGTGACACAAAACATTCCTCAAACATTTGGTGTTTTACAAGCTCTACAGTCATCTACTGCATTAAACAATGTAATTGGTGGCACCACTGTAGGACCTGAAATGCCTGTTAGCATTATCCCTGAAGCAAGTCCCGCAGCTAATTTACCTTTTCGCTGGAGAACTGCTTTAACGCACGGCAAAACAACATCTATTTTTATTTTAAATTCCAATACTGTCGTCTTCATTCCAACCACACAAGGTGTTTTCCTCTTAGACAGCCACTTACATGGGAACAGTGGAGCCCATGTAGCTTTTGCAGAATGGCAGTACTCCTTCAAATTACTTTCTTGGTTCAAGCAAGTCAACAATTTTCAGTTCACTCTTGGTACAGTCACTAATGTTAAGTTTCACTAACACCTCACTAAACTTTTCCCAGCGTTTTAGCATTTTTAGTATATATTTTCCTAGCTTCCTAAATTCCACCATTTAAACTACTTTTTAACCCATTAAATCCCGAAGCTTTTTGTCAAAAAAGCATTTTTTGGACAGTCTGGACATTTTCAGGCTGGATATGAGCCAAATTAGCTGCAATCTACTCAAATAGCAGTTGCAACTGGACAGCATGCCTTTCTTTCCCCCAGCATCGCGTTTTACGACATTTTGGCCAGGGCATACGCAGAAATCAAAGAGAAAGTGTGGTTTACATCTATAAACTTTTCGTTTTTATTTTATTCATTTTTTTTCTTACTAAATTGACGGGGAGATAAATAAGGAAAGGCATCTGTAGAAATGTGCACCAAACTGAATTTGAACTCTGACTACTGTCTCCAGAAAGTAGGCCTTTATAGACTCGTTATTAGCGAAATATAAGCTTAAATCAGCAAAGTCAAGGTCAGCCCATGAGAGCAGATATTTTTTTACCTTTCCAAATTCTCTGTTCAATTTCACAAGTAAGAATACTCAGCGTTCCATTAATTTTTCTGTCATATCTCCAGGAATGTTGAGTGGCAGGGTAAATACATAAACATTTCAACATGAAGAAGGGAATCATTTCCTTTACAGTTTGTTCCCGTGAGGTCCAAAAGCATGCAACGAGTGCTCAAGTACAAATGTGGCAGGTTTATCCTTGCGGGTCGGTTACATCTATATATAATTATTTGTAAAGAGCAAACACATTTGAATAGATGTATTGACGACAAGGTAGTTGAAATTTACACTTTTTTAAACTGTAAGTGGTATCCAAAATAAACTTAACAAGCGTAAAGCGGTCACTACTCACCATGGCGCTGCGACCGATGTCTGCTAGAATTTGCTGTGTTTAGACCGTCAATATAGCCAGAATTATGTTCAGGATATCAGGAACATCTGCTTTACTGAAATGACATCGAAAGTTCCATCTTCTCCATTTTCTCGGATGATATTAGTCCAAAAAATTAACATCGAATGGCGCCAAAACTTTGCATTGATCAAACGATCGAAAATGCCACCACTCGTCGACTCACCCGCCAAAACCCTACGCATGCGCAGTCGTTTTTCAGCTCTGTCCCATTTCCCATAAAGTTTATCCCTACCTTGAGCCCACGGTCTATCACAGCGGATGCGATTAGTACTTGGTAGCCTCGCCTGTTTATTTCTTAACAAGATGGCGGAGGCGAGGAGGAAAATCAGTCATGTTGAAGAATATCTTTGATAGCTTCCCAACCCAGAAACGACGACGTTTCGTTGTGATCTCCTGGTAGAAATAAGAGGACTGCCATCCTGTTGATGAATTATATTACGGAAACAGTGATCGGAGAAGAGTTCGAGTTTACATCAGCCCATGACGTCACCTGTATCTAATTTTGTGGATGTTTCCCTTTGACTGCCGTAACTATGCTTGAGAAGTCAAATGTCGCACATTTGGCTGGACTTCCAATGGATTGATATTCTTCAACGTTGCAGCCAGCTTCTGGTTTAATCTTGAGGAATTCGAGAACTACCCATGTGTACTGAAATTTGATTAATCCGACCCAAAGTCCACGTATACTCTCGTAGTCACGCACATGTATACGGAAGACGTTTCGATTCAGAACTGACCCCGTTAATTATTCTTTGTCTGATGTTCAATCGCTTATAAGACGATGAATACCGAGGAGCTGGAACTGTTATCCGACTCGAAGTATCGACAGTTTATCAACGCCGTCGAAAAAGCTCTTAAAAGCTTTGAGTATTCGAGTGAGTGGGCGGACCTGATTTCTGCTCTCGGAAAATTAAACAAGGTAAGTTACTGTAAACTTAAAATATCTTTTTACTTCACGAGGCGGGCGCCAGTATAAACAGAGAATTCCTTGTTTGTTACTAAACAAGAATTAATAATATGCAAACGCGCGCATGTTATTTAGTTCTATACAAATAAGATTCGAAAATGCTCGACTCGTTGGATTAGCTGTCATTGGATTCTTATATGTAAACACTAATTTCAGACAGTTATTACCATGACATGGTTTATGTCAAGAATAAAGACAACTGTGATTAATGTTCCTCCTTCCAAGTCAGCTATAAAGAGAGCATTGATGACCTGAGTTTTTCATGTATTCAATAAGTTTTTTCCCAATTTTCAACATTTATCTCTGTATTAGAATTTGTGATCCGCGAAGAAAGTTTGCAACAATTCCATCTTTTATTGCCCAAGATGGGACTTTTTTAAATAGATGTTATCCATAGTTAGTTGTTCAAAATGCACCCTACGCTTGTCTATATGGAAGTTTACTTTTCAAGCTTTTAGCACCTTTGCACTAAATTTAATTGGGTATTTTTTTTAAATTCCTGTTAATCTGAGTATTCCTTGTGTTAAAATGTTCTGGTCTGCAATTTGAAATCATTTCTGGCTTGGGGTTGAAATAACAAAGTTTGATGCAAAGATGTTAGGTCTGAAATTCTCCAGAACTTTCTCCTTACATACATGTAGCTGTAAAATTTGCATCAGGTTAATGTCAACATGCTTTCACCATCTGAACAATAGTTTTATTTTGTACACTTTTTGTACACTGGGGCTATCAATAAGGGCCGTAACCTGTAACACCTGTTTAGGCTGAGTATGTTTGATGGGCCTGTGATGTTATGGGTGAACTTGCCTGTAGCTGATACAATTCACCCATAAATTGTCAAGTTTGTTACGGTTGTGAAGATCTGAAGGCTACAGTTAAAGCAAAACTCATTGACTGCTCTGTGCACAGTGTTAGTAAAAGATAGTCGATCAGTTGCTTCGCACCTGATTATACATGTACATGTACCATACTTTCTCTATCAAACACCCCCAGCATTTATTTCAAACTTGGCCTTGTGAATGCAGCATTTATTTGGCTTTTACTGTTTATTTGAGCCTGGAGTTTATCAGAGGTTTTGTTTTCATTATTTTTGAGAGCTAAAGATCTTATAATTATCCCTATAGATTGTTATACCTTGGATATAAATAACGTGAGGGTCCTATTTACAAATCTATTTGGGATACCCAATGTTTGTTCAGGACCCGGCATTAAATCAAAAAACATTTGATACCATATGACATGTCACTTACTTTTCAGGTGTTACAAAATCACACAAAATTTAAGGTACTACCAAGAAAGCTCACCATTGGAAAAAGACTAGCTCAATGTATGCACCCGACACTGCCAAGTGGAGTGCATCTGAAGGCACTAGAAACTTACGAACTCATCTTCAAACGGATTGGCCACAAAGGGCTCGCGCAAGATTTATTCATTTACAGCGCTGGACTTTTTCCTTTGCTGGGAAATGCTGCCATGTCGACTAGGCCTGTTTTGATGACTATGTATGAGAACTATTTCCTTCCGCTTGGAAAAGCATTGCTTCCTGGTTTACCAGGATTGCTGTTGGGACTTTTACCAGGAATTGAAGAAGGGTCTGAATACACTGACAGGTTTGTACTACCTGTAGATACAATGAACATCTATCCAGTTGGTGATCAATTCCTTGCAGGTAACTCATTGCATGAATTTTGTTTGGCAGGCTGACATCTTTGAATGCAAATGATTCTACAGCTACATGTATTTTGATCATATAGTCACCTCAAACATATTAAGTTAATGATTAACTGCCAGCTATTATTTTTTCAAATTAATAGAACCAATTACATGTAGTAGTTCTGGCAGCAGGCCTTGTAGGAAGCCCTGAATAACAAGCCTTTATATAAAATTTTTATTTCCTGACTCAACCTTCATGACAATTCTTTAATAAAATTGGTTATTAAATGAGATGCAGTACCTGATATTTCGGTTGCTGGGTTCTCTTGTAATGACTGATGGTGTACACTTTGTTTTATGACCTCAACAGCTCACTTTCATATTTATACTGTTCTACTTACAGCTTGTTAAAATCCTCAATTTCATTTTAAAATTTCAAATTAAAGCAATTTTCAGAACAATTGAGCCTTATATCTGGTGGACGATTCCATTACGATGGTCTAGGAACTTGTCAAGTACAAATTTGCCATGACACTAAAATGTGTGATGCTGTTGTCAGGAGTCAATGGCACTATATGTAGGTGAATAAGTATCTAAAAATAATATTAGACACTACTTGTATGTTTTATTTTTTAAAATATAAATTGACTCATTGTTTCTGCTGTTTTGCATAGGACTATTTCACTGCTGGGCTCCTTCAGTGAGAACACGGACAAAAACATTTTCTACACGACCCTTTGGGGGTGCATTTATTCATCAGCTACCATTCGCCTGCCAGCTGTCACCTTTATACTAACAAGACTGAATAAGAAAGGAGCTGGAAAACAAAAATACCTCATAGGAAATGATATCCATGTTTTAGTAAGTAACAAAAGTTATTGATAATTAATTCCTCAATTTAATCCGCCATTGTAGGCATGTACCTGTAATGCATGCAGTCAGCTATGTAGCTCTAATATTTCTCTTGGTGGCTGCCATACTTATCCTAGATTTCTTGGGCTTTGTAGCCTTAAGATCGGTTTATGCTGTGAAAACTGGGATGAGCTCTGGACATTCTGCACAATGTAGTCTTAAACTTAGCAGTTATAACAGGAAGTGACTGCAAGAAATGTTGCTTCCTCCTACCATTCTGGTTAGGTCGCCTTAACACAGAGAGATCAAAATAAAAACGACCAAATTTAGATCTCACAATTTTTCTCAACAGGTTCAAGCAGTCAGTGTGGCTCTTAGAGACAGCAGTGTTCTCGTCCAGCGGAGTATGCTTGATTTTCTTCTTGCGTTTCTTCCGGTGGATACAAACTATCTCCTGTCCAACGAAAAGGTGACGTTGGTAGCAGCTGCCTTAGAAGTCTTGCTACGAAGAGACATGTCTTTGAACAGACGTCTTTACACATGGCTACTAGGAACGAATGCAGCAAAGAATGAATCGTTATCGAGGACCGATAGCGTTTGTAGTAGCGATGCTGATCACGAAGGGCCGACGGAGACCTTCTTCAGCTTGCATTCGAGGCCGCTTGTAATCGAGGCCGTAAGGAGACTGTTTCAGAATCACGACTCTGTCGACAAAGGGGATGCCAATGGATCTAAGAAAGCGCAGAGGTTAGAAGTGCTGAAACCATTTCGATTGCTAATCAGTCTTTTGGACAAACCTGAAATCGGCGGCTCGATCCTTGAAGACGTTTTACTCGATGTTTTCAGGGCATTGTACAATCAGTGTAAAGTGCTAAGAGAAAATGATGCCACTTTTGAAGAGAGTGACCGAAGGGACTCGATCGAGAGCCTGGTTCTTGATAGTGGCGCGGCTATTGCAGAGTCTGCGAAGACCAAGCTGATAGATGAACTGATTAAAACAGCCAACTTGCTCTTCAATGCCTTCGAACCATACTTTATGTGGGAATACATAGCCAAGTTGCTTTCGGAATGCGATAGACCACCAGTAGCGAGCGAGGAGGTCAATGGAGTTGAAAACTGGGAAGATCACAAGGAGAGTAAATTTGTTGTTACTCCATCTACGACAAACTGCTCGGAAGTGTTTCGTTTAACAGATTTCATTCTGGACGTTGTTACTTTGGTAAGTCGAGTAGTATCCTCAAGGTGGCAATCTTAATCTTTCCAATCTCAATTATTTTTCTTTCATTTGGTTTTATTTTTATCACTTTGACCTTTGGCCACCCTAATATAGTATTATTTTGAATTCAGGTTTTCTCTGATTCGAAAGTAATCAGTTTAATCCAAAAACAAAGAAAAGACTCGAAAGAAAAGACTCGGGACGATGTACAATGCAGCTCTACTTTTAAGCGCTCTTCAGTTCCATCTAAACGGTAGCACGGATGCTATAAATCCATTTCGTCTTCTCTTTTTGGTCTTCTTAAATCTGCTTTAAACAAGAGTGAATCTTCTTTAAAGAGTGTATCTTGGCCGACAAATCTCTATTAAGCCACCAGTGTTGTTTACTACGACAGCTAAACTATCTGTCTCAAATGGAAATTGTGAGGTAATTTGTTCTGGAAATAATCTCCAAAGAACATCCTTTACAAATACAGAGCATTATGGCTGCTCCTTATGATATGCTCCATACACAGCTAAATTCTACTGCTGGTCTTAAAATTCTTCGAGATCGTTTGAGATACACAGAGGACTCAGAACCCATCAGACACTAATCTTCAGTATTTTTTGTTTCCCTTTATCTAGGAAGCCGATGTGGAGATCCAAACAGAACACTGGCCTGAACTTCTGCGCAAGATTACAATCGAAATGACAAAACGCTGCGAGACAATGACTCTGGAGGATGTTAAAGAAGGGATCTGCCTGTGTTCCAGACTTCTCTCCAAGGTGATGCCCTCTATGAAGACCAGAGACAAAGGGAGGAACGACTCAAGATGGGACGCCGAGAATAAAGATAGAAAAAAAGAGTTGGAAGGTTCTGCAGAGCATGAGCTGAAGGAGTGGAGTATAATCGACTTAAAAGGTGCTAAGGAGGACAACAAAAAGGTCGATCGTGCTCCAGAAAACTCACTGGAAAGTTCTCAGGAGGTATTCGTTGAAGAAATGGCTGAATGTGAAGATACCGATGAGGAAGAAGACACAAAAATAGACTCGGTTGTGGAGTCGAATGAAAAAGAATTGAATTTAATGGAATTGAATTTATTGGCGGAGCAACGTGATGCTGGAATTGATTCAGCGGATAATAACGAAGATACTCAGGACGAGCTAGATGAATGGAGCGACTTCCAAGAGGTGGAATCTTCAAGTGATTTGAATGCTGTGAATCCCGCAGATGGACGAGATAAGACTCTTGTCAAGTCTGGAGAGAACGTGCTACCAAAGAACTCTGAGCATCTCTTTCAACCGTCTCTCATTCAAGCTTGTGTGAAATATTTCCAGAATTTCTTCGCCAAGTTTGTTGTGGAAAGAGTGATGAAATACGTCAACTCGCTTCGTGTTAGCAACGAAAGCGCTTCAGGAATGATGAGCAAAGAATGTTACACGACTTTGCGGGCGAGTGGAATCGTTAGCGATGCCATGTGGAAACAAATCGAAAAAGCGTGTGATGTAACAAGGGATGAACTTGTCGAGGACGCCTGTCAGACGCAAACGAATCTGAAGGCGAGAAGAAATGTTACTGGACCGACCGCGCTCGTTGCTTCGTTCAGGTCGGTGCAATCGTCCAAGAATTGTGCCGAGGCATTTGCGGCAGCCTGTAAACTGTTGCTGAAATTGTCGTGCTTTCCAATCTGGGGTGGCAAGGATTCGGAATCACAGAGAACAACAACTGATATAAAAGAAGGTGTGTAACATTGACCGGCAATTTTCGGGCTCAAAAGACTAATTCTTTTTTATTTACTGATTGGTACACATAGACTGTAACGTTTTTTTAGAGAATGTGGATCAAGACAGTACTTAGACAGTATTTTTCTCTCTATACTTAATGTAACTTGACTTATAAGTAACTGTTTTCTTTCCGATCAAGTCTCCAAGGTGTCGTATCTCCCAGAGTGGCTGCAGTCTCTAATCATGTGCTGTTTCGAGGTCAGCGAGTTTAATATCCAAAGTTCAGCGGTTGGCACGCTTCTCGACTTGATCAACCTGACGCTATCTGTCAATGCTGGCCACGGCCATGGACCCAGGCCTTCCGCGCCCGTGGTGGTTATCCCAATGATTTCCAAGCAGTCTTTGGGGGTGATTGAGAAGTCGGATTTGTACGAGGTATGGTTCAGAAATATTTTGTTTGAAAAGTTTGTCGTATGTATAATACTTGACAATTAGCTAGATCATCAGGGTTACCACGGTCAGGGAAAGTCAGGGAAAATTAGATTTTATTCAAGGTTAGGGAGGTTTGTATCAGGTCAGGGAATTTCTAAATTCCTGTTCAAAGTCAGCGAAAAGTCAGAGAATTTTATCTTAAAGTTGCCCCAAATTATATTATTAGATGTTCTCGTATAGACAAGGCGATTTAAAAAAAAAAAAAATTGTTTGAGCCATCCTCATTGTTTTTGATTCATGGCCGGAATAATCATCCTGCAAGGTCAGTGAAAATTGCCTTACAGGCGCCAAATACAGTCAGTGAAAAGTCGGGAATATTTTTTTTGTTCCGGTGGGTGGCAGCGCTGAATTCATTACCTCATGATGCATAGTTAAGTCTGGCTTTCAAGCTGTGTCGTTGTTACGTTTTACTCGTGATTTGAATATGAACTCGCCCAACAAGCTTGTCAAAACCAGCATAACCTAAAACTAAAAAATATTGTATCCCACACTTAAATGTCCATAATAGGATATCTGGAGTTTTCATTTGTGGTCAGGGTCGCATTTATTTAGCCGCACCGTTATAGGTAAATACAGATCCAAATCGACTCGGAATACTCACCTCTAACTTGTAAACTTTTTTCCTAAATAACAGGTGATAGCCGAAAGTTTGTGGGATCATCTCAAGGTAGACACCACCCAGTTCCATCAGAGAATAGTTGAACTGTTTTTACAGCTTCACAATTTGACTCCGTCTCCATCTCTTTGCGCAAATGTCATTGGAAATTCACTGGTAGATATCAGCAAGGTAAATGACAAACCGTATTTGCCTCATGGTGCTGCCATATACGTTATTTTTAACGGACAGTAAAATTGAGTTAAAACAGTAGCATTAAGTCAAATTCGACTTTTTTTTTTTTTTTAATTTCAGTTGTCCACCGACGTGAGCCAAAGGCTTCAATCTGTAGTTTTTTTCCTTATTTGAACAATATTTATTCCATTGCTTTTCTGTATAGGGAAATCTTTGCTGACATCGTTGTTATCAGTTTTCCTCATGAACGTGCGGATTTGCGTGCAGATGTACTATTGCTAGATTGGAATCGACCCCAAACATTATAAAGAGCTCTTGAGACCTTCGGCTGCGATTTTTTGGAGGACATTGCAAAATGTCTGGTGGCAAAAGCGTTAATGAGCTCATGGGTTCTTTGCAATCAGTTTTGAGTTTTTCAACCCGTATCACACAAAATAAATTTAGTAGAATCTGCTCAATTTTCTTTGGACCCGTGATCGTGCCATACTCTTCCAATACTCAAAGCTGATTTTTTTGTAGCTCGAGCTGCTAACGCTAATGGGACAAATATTGTATTCTAAGAAGAGATTCCCCTATGTTTGTTATTCTTACCTTTTTGGGGTTTCATTATCTTATCATTTTAGGGAGTGTCTCTACAGGGTCACTGGAAATTCGCTGTATTCTGGCATGTTGCCAGGAATGTCGTAATTCAGGATTCTGGCAGGACATCAAGACTTGGGGAATTCCGAACACTTGACAGGTAAAAAACCTGCAATATTGTGCCAATGTTCCGTGCTCTTATATCCTCTTGATGTGTGTGGGGGTTAGCGTTTGACCACAACGATGACGCCGATTGAAACAATGAATTTCTATCAAAAATGTCTCACAATTTTAAGCCTGGTTTCAACTATGACATAAGCACAAGCACAAACATGACCATAAGCATAAGCACAAGCACACGGTAGTAAGGACGTGCACAACATAAGCATAAGTACAAGTAGAACAAAAAGTTTTGTTCTTCTTGTGCTTATGTGTAAGTCAAGTGAGAGTACGCTGCTGTAAGGTGGAATGGAAGCGACCCATTCTGCGCATGCCTACGTGCTTATGCTTGTGTTGTGTGCGTCCTCACTACCACTATGATTATTCTTATGCTTGTGCTTATGTCGTAGTGAAACGTTCAGTTTGTCAATAGGGACCTTAAGATACGAGGACGGGAAGGCCAGGACTGAAACGGCAGTGGACGCGGGAAACTTTCGCGGGTCCCGTTGGGTCACCAAAAACAAAATACTTTAGATGTGTTTTCGTAAAGAACGGCGACGTCAATAATTCGAACTTCGCACAAGCTGTTCCCGGAAGCAATGACATCCTTTAGACTATAAAAGAAGAGAAATCTTATCCTATCAAGCTTATACGATAGTGAACAGCGATGCTGAATTTCTTTTTCTTTATAAGCGAAGCAAACATCTGTCAATATTTTAATAGAGAAACCTGAATTTCCGTATGAATCTGGTCGACCAGCTTCAGATGGCTTTTTTCCACCAGAACGTTTCAGAAGAATATTGAATATAAGACGTTTGGTGAATATTTCAATTTCCATCTGTGATTGTAACAAGCCTTATAAAAATAAAACAAACGTTGCATCAAGTTCGATCCGGGTAGTATAAAAAAAAACTAAATATCAGTTTGAAATTGTGCATTTTATTTGCGAGATAGATTCTTCCATGGCATTCATTCTTACAACATTTTATCGATAGTACTTCCACTGATGTATTCTCAATGCATACAGTTTGTATTTAGTTTTGAGCTTGCACACTCGTGACAGCGTCTGAACAGTGACTGAAATACAAACGAAAGACAAGGAATATTTTTATTCACATTTTCGTATCTCAGCGTAGTATTCTACACTACAATCACGAAAAATGTGAACCTTATAAACATTCTTATCAATATAACCGAAAATAAGGTCGATTGGAACATTTGTCGGGACAAAACAAGAGCAAAGTACTCACGTTTTCGATACGACGGCTAGTCGGGGGAAATGGCGTCCTCGACGAGACGAGGACGGCGGAGTGATGAGTCGAGAGTTCTCGTGCGAATGCCCGGTTGAGTAAATTTACTTCCGGTAGCCGTCCTAGTTCGTCCCGTCCTGGTATCTTAAGGTGCCTAATATATCGGAGTCAGATCATTTCCTCCGCTGGAAGTAGAAAGCAGCACGAAAAATTCTCCGTCGTAGTTCATCTGCAAACACGGAGAGTCAGACGGCTAAGAAAAGTATCTTGTTTAGTAAACGCAGATGCAAAGCCATGTTTTAACCCTCTTTCGGCCTTCATTTGGGGAAGTTCTCATTGTCGTTAACAGTTTTTTTATCCTCTGATAAACTTTTCTCATGTTTTACGTTGATTTATCGTAGAGCACTGTTTATTATGCTTGATAGCCTGCAAAATGAAGAACCAGAAATAAGGTAAGTCAAAGTGAGATTTAAATAACTTAGCTGTTTGGTTTAAACACTTCTGTACCCTCGTTCCTGAGTATGCAAAGGTAATAGCTATTAAAGTGTTAAGGTCAGTGTTAGAATAAATCCGAAAGTGCGATACAGGTGAAACTACCGGTGATATACTACGAACTTCTTTGATACTTGATGTCCCCCTCTCCCCATCAACATAAAGCAAAGGAACGCGAGGTCGTCCTATAAATGAAAAAAATAATCCTTATTTTGGTTTTTTTTCCTCCCCAGTGTATTAACTCAACACTGGCTCGCCCATGCTCTGCAGCACGGGGACCTCGGGCGAATTATCGATCCACTTCTTCTATTGCTACTTCATCCAGTTACAGCACGGGTTTCAATCCACTATTTGTACTCCCTGTTCGACTCCAAAATGGCTAGGAAAATGTCTAATGCACGAGGATCCGAGAGGAAAACCTTTAACGACGTCAAAGTTTATCCGAAGACAGAAATCGGGGCCGCGACTTTGGGTAAACAAAAGAACGAAAAGGTCAACCGAAAACCAGGATTTACTTCGGAGAGCACTCGGGAATCAGGCGATAGTAAAACCACAAGTCCGAGTGGGCCGAGTGAAGTCGAACATTCGACGGATACGGACGGTGATGGAGCTGAGGCTGACGATGAGAATGAAGACAACGAACCGAAAAAAGGTGCGATATACTAACCTTGTTTTTTAAGTTTTAAGTTGGTGTGCTCGGACAATTTTGTACTTACACAGAAACCTTAGTCATCCTAAAATCTTTGCTGCGTTCATGAAAACATACTTTCGCTGCGTTGGCGGGCGCATAATATTTTGTTAATATAACGATCATGAGCAGAGTTACAAAGATTTTTGTGGTTATCTGCACAACCTGGGTGCATGAAGAAAGATTGCAAATGTCCTTTTGCAGGAAAGGCTTGTCGGAGTCAAACTTTATGTGATCTCTGAGAATTTCACCATTTTTACTTTATAGGAAAGGAAAAAGACGACTTACCTAACCAAGCCCCACAGTCCCCTCCCCCGCGCAAATCACTTGTCCATCCGCTGGACCAACACAAACTTCTGTACATCTTACATTACGACTCTCAGCTGACCTTGTACGCCTTCAGCACGCTGCAAACAATCCTGATGCGCGCTCCTCACCAGTTCGTGTGCGCGTCATCCACCACAAGTATCAGTTCATCGAACACGCCACACCAGGAGAAGATCAAGGAGCTGTTGATCAGACACCGACGGTCCCTACTGGGGAAGGGATTTTATGGCGCTTTGTACGACAGTCCTGTTTCGCCGACAGGTGTGTGGGAATGGACCTCGGCGACGCAGCGGCCATTTTGAATTCTATTGGTTCAAATAGCTAGGATGCTTAGGGGGTAAATACATACTGATTTGCCCCCTGAGCATCCCAGAATAACTATTGAAACAATAGAATTCAAAATGGCCGCCGTATCGCCGAAGAGGTCCGTTTTCATTTATGCTGAATGGTGAGAAACCGATCGGCGTGTATAAAGGGGGCCAGCGAAAAAGAGACTGACGTCCCCAACATACAGATAATTAATTAGCTTACTACATTTTCAGCAATGAAAATGCAGTAGAACATTCAGTGGGACCCTTGCCGCTTTCTTTAACTTAAATTGACCGCCACATATCAAGAGAAAAACAATTACACTCGACTGAAAACCTTTTTTCGTCTGTGTAGTGTTTTGAAAAATTACTTTGACGAAAATCAGTCGTTAGCGTTCCGTTTTGCAAAATTCGGAAAACTCAGGAAACCAGTCAGGATTGTCCTTTTAGTCGTGGAGCAGTTTGCCGTTTAGAAAACGATGTGGTGATATTTGATTCGTTTTCAGGACCTGCTCACAGCGCACGCCTCTTCGGGGGCCCTTTGATCTACCTCAAGCCCAGCACCAGCAAGTACCTTGAAGTTCTCATCTCTGTAAGTCTGTACTTCATTAGAAGCGAGTATTCTAGTCATCTACAAGTGCAACCTGAAGACATAGACGGCAATGTTCAGGTTCAGATGGCGAGCACGGAGCTTCTGTTAGGTGTTATGTGGCAACTGGTCGAGGTCGTGAAGGAGAGCGGTGCTGGATTTGGGACATACATCAGTGACATGTTCTCTCGTTGTAAAGTTCAAAAGGCATTGCTTCATTGTCTTCTTTCGACTTTGTACGAGCGAACCGGAGTGAGAACGTCTAGCAAGTCTTCTTCACCAACTGTTAACTCCAGTCACGTGCACGTCAGCTCAGAAATAAGCCAATCGCAGGCGCAAGCGTTTCAGGTCAAACTAGTCAAGCTTGTTCAGTCGGTGTTCATCCTAGAATCCTACATTCACTCCGCTGTAACTATCTCCCAAGAAACTGCCGGCAGCCACGGCACGCCGCCTCCGAGCAAACCCGAGAGTCCCGCGAAGGTTTCCGGTGACACGAAAGTTACTCAGTCGGCTCATCGCTACCTTCCTGGGAAGCCATTAGCGGAGCAGGGTATGTTGTTGTCAGCGGTTCTTCACGGGCTCAGGCATGATGAGCCCGATATGCATTATGAGTGGTTGCAATTCGTGATCACGTGCTTGTCACACATGGCAATGCAGCTGCGCACGTGGGTAGTCCCTGTGGCTGAGCACTTGTGTCGGATTCTAGAACGACTGACGACTCTGTACATCAAGGATAAGGACAAAAGGTCTGCCAGGAGAGGCAGTAATGATGAGTTTGGCACAAGGTAAAAAGGGATCTCTAAAATACAATAATTAGTGTTCCGATGATATGGGGAAGTTTCATCAGAATACTGGGTTATATATGTAATAACAGTCTTTTAGATTGAAAATATCGATATCTATGGTCGGTAACTGGTCATCGACGCTCACTTGAAGAAATGACAAAAAGTCCTATTATCTTTAATGTTGAACATACTGGTAATAGTCATAGCAAAGAAGTTGTTCTTTCAGACTTTGTTCTGCTGTGTTAACAAGACTTTTTTTCACAAACAGACGACCTGAAACTGATGCTTCCAATGTCCCCCCGGACTACATGGTAACCCTGTTGGAAAGCTTGGCATCAATATGTCACTACTGCTTGCGTGACAACACGACACCTCAGTCACCAGCCCTCTCTCTGAAGCCTCGGATCGCTCGGTCCAACTCTTCGCCCGCTGTGGGTGTGAATAGCGACTTAATCCAATCCAGTGGTAGCTCTGTCTTCACCAATCTCCTGCACGCGTTTTCAGTGCAGTCCGCGCCAATCAGTGATGTACCCAGCGTGGAAGTGCCAAAGCACATTTTGGACGCCCGGGAAGGCTTGCTGAGCGTTCTGCCCAAAATTTTGTCCTCGTTGTTCACGGTTTGGAGCACGTGGAGTCCTCAAAGGACTGATTCAACCGGCCAGCGGCTTCCATCTGAATGTCCGCTCAATTTGATGGGCAGTCCAAAGGTAGGCATAGCAACTTAAGCTCTGGATGAAAGGTCCTTCGTTAACTTAGCTACTGACCACCGATGTGTAACATTAAACACTTAACGATTGGCCCTAAGGGAAAAAGTGAGGGTCGACTGTTCCCTGTGGGGCCAGTCAAGTGTAAAAATAGAACAACCTGCGAAAAAATAATTTTCTTGACGTCGTCTGGCGCATAATTTGCCGCGGTTTAAAAGTGTACGACCTGATCACGTGTTAGTCGAAAGTTCAAGTTATTGTTTCCCAAGGGAGTTAGTGAGTTGTGACCCATGACGCGTGACACGTTCTCCTCCAATTGAAATGAAACAAAAGTGTTTATTCAATGTATTATCGTCTTTCATTTTCAGGCTGTACAACAACAGATCCTTCAGCTGCTGACCCCAATCACCATGAATCACACCATTGTATTCCTGGCCTCGCTGGCTGACGTTTGGTATCAACGGCGGAGGCGAGAGGGATCTGGGATCAAGGCAACGAGAGCAATCCCATTAGCTTCTGAAGAACAGATTATCGTTGTAGATATCGTGTACGCTATCAAGGTAGAAATATCTTTGAAAAGAGTTCTTTTCTTAATGCAAGCTTATCAATTTTCAAAGCGCAAGTCTTGAAGAATATTTAATGAGATTTCCATTTACCAACTATTGAAAAACTGATAGTTCCTCAGTGATCAAAAAACTGCTCACCGTCTTTCATTTAAGGGGTCATACACTCGAGACTCATTCAGAGATTTAAAAGTAAACATATCCTTGTACAACATAATAAACAGTGCCACATGAAAACAAAGCTTAGAAACTTTCATTTGAATGGCCACATCAGCAGACTTAAAAGTTAGAGTCGCATTGTACAGTATACGTGTAATTAACAGTACCATATGAATTTACTGCTCATTCTCTTTCATTTGAATGGTGACACACTAGGGTTTTATCCACGAACTTAAAAGTGAAAATCACTTTGTACAGCATAATTAACAGTACCGTATGAAAGTACTGCTCAGTAGCTTTCACTTGAATGGCAGCGACCCACTAGGGTTTCATCCACAGACTTAAAAGTAAGAGTCGCATTGTACAGTAAACAGTTTTATTTAAAAGTTCTGCTCAATAGCTTTCATTTGAAAGGTGGCTGAACGTTAGCTGTCTCCACAGTACTTATGGCAAATATGGTGCTTTAACAAGAGACACCTGCTAGCCGCTAATGGCCAATATTCTAAATCACCCTTAGCCTTTACGGTTAACGTATAATTTATCCTTGTTCACAGGCGTTGTCAGTGGAAGACATGATAGATAATGTAAAACAGATCCTGCGCCAAGTTGTCATGAGCAAAGACAAGACCACACCCACTCAGTCAGGCCTGGAAGTCAACATACTGCAGTTTCTGTACGAGTATTTGCTCAAAGCATCGGAAAGCCAGTTGATTGTTGTGCGATCCTCTCTTTTATCTCTCATGAAGGAAGGGCTTCAGCTCAACTTTCCTCCAGCACTGTTCTTGTTATTGGTTATCTTGCGGTCATACGTGCAGAACATACCGTTACAAGAGGACAAGAAAGTGCGAAAGGAGTTACAGGTAACACATGTTTTCATTTTGATTTACTGTAGTGTGAATAGAGAGGTGAGTTCACCCTATTTAGGAGATCCTGGTGCATGCAAGTTCATCTTTGTTTAAATCGAAACAAAATGTAGACTTTGATACTGAGTTAAAAATGCAACAAAAACAGACTGAAAAGCTCACAGAGTCCAGTCTAGTGCGGCTGGAAGGAAAACGCGATCTGTATGAGACATGTGCACAGGTGATTGCAACGGCGACTACGTTGCGATATATGAAAATTTACCAAGTATATTTTTGTGATGTACTAAAATTGCCTTCTAATCGTCGGAAATCTCAAAGTAACAGCTTCCTAAGGTAGAAAAACACCAGTTAGATTAATTAATAATATGGAACAAGGATGAATAATTCTGGGCGCGATTCGTACCGGTTACGAACAACAAGCTTGAAATTCTTGGGTTTAAATTCTTCAAGATGCGTTATCCCTGACATAGCTTGTCCTCCTTGGGCGTTGTAAGAATATGCAGAAAATGATAGTATAAGGAAAACACAAGTTTGATGATCAGTTCCTGTCTTCTCTATTCAAGCAAGGGAATAAAGCTTGAGGTATCCCTCAGGCCAGCGCTGCTCTTATCTCGTGTTTTAGTTGCATGATTCCACTACTAGTATTATTTTTTTCTCTTCCCCCTCAAGTGGGATGATAATCCACCCCGGGACAAAACTCCCTACCATTCAATTCTCCGCACTGTCAGAATTATGTTTTTTGCTTGAGACCCTAGCAAGAGATCCAACCTAGACTGCTAGGCCCGCGGCGTCTAGTGCACTCAATATTACATTAGAAACAAGCCTAAAGAAAATACGCTTACTATTTCCATAACTCGATGAAACATAGAACTAGCACGAGCTTTTGACGCCAGCAAAGAGGATTTACATTTTGATGATCAAAGTAACAAGTTGTTTTCTTTTTTCCGTCACGGTGTTTTCTAAAAGCAATAGAAAAATGTTCTCCGTGTTTCTATCACTAGGGGAAGTTTGGGAGAACTCGAACTCGAAAAGCCGTGGATACACTCGCCTGTCGGCTCGTCACAGCATTTCTCGTTCTCCCAAACTTCCACTCGTGTTTCTATTTAGCAATTAGATTATGAGCTCGAGATTTCTGTCGCGTGATAGTTGACGATGACGCAGCCCGAGTCAACTATCACTCAGAAATCGAGAGCGAATGATCTAATTATTTTAGTATAAATCTACTAGTCGTTCAAAACTTTATCAAAATCCACTTCACTGACACTGCGAAAACGCAAAGAAATTGCCGTCGTTTTGGTAACAAACTCACACTGCTCCGCAACTCACTAGATAGTGAGTAGTGTAGCCAATCAGAGAACGTCATTCTTGATAGAACACTAGTAGATTTATACTAAAACTCGATAGAAACACGGTACAATAAATAAAAGCTACGACAACTCTTAATATCTCGTATTTGTGAAATTAACCAGGACATTACACAGCGCCTAGTGGAGGCGTGTAACACGGTGGCGGGTTCATCACTGGAAAACGCTGCGTGGTTCAGACGAACCCTGGCTGTCATCCCACAACAGGATGTCGCATCCGACCAATCAAGCAACGTCGAATCCGAAATCTCGGAGGCCGAGCCTCCAGTGCCACCTCCCCCTGTACCCAGCGGTAATACCAGCAATACAAGCAGTTATAGTACCCAGGCTCTCTTTGTGTTGGCAGAAGTGCTCGCCCCAGTCTTAGATATGGTGTTTGGAAGCGATGAGAAGGAACGAATGACGAGTTTTCTGACAACTGTTATGTACAATGTGACGCCGTTTCTCAAGAATCACAGGTAAATTATCTTTGCCCTTCCCAACATAATAACATGTCTTTGTTGCGTTGTCCACCCCCGTTTATTAGTAGCCCTTATTCACAATCGCCACCATATTGGCTTTCACATTATGATATAAATTGAGCTGGTGATCTTTTAGAGGGGTTAGGATTGGGGTTGGGGTTGGCAAACAAGGCAACATTGGAGTTTTCGTTACGCCGATTTTGTGTTCCAGGTTTAATTTTGTCTCGCCCTCGACTACACTTCTGCAGTACTTAGTTTTCCTTTGATTCGAAGGAACATGGGCGAAGATTGAAATCATTTCAATCGAGGCAGAGTTTTAAATCACACCATCTTCAATTCAGTTCTAAGCGTCCTTTGACCAGGTTGAGAAAGTGCACAAAAGTAAAAAAAAATGGGAGTTGACAAAATGAATATCTAAGGCAAATCGCGTTGATGAAAAACGAGTTTCCAAACGTGTTGGTGACGCGTTGACTTCTTTTTGTCAACGAGTTTAAAACGCGTTTGATGGTTTGCTTATCTCCGAGCGGTACTGTAAGATTGGTGCCGAATGTCAAATTTGGAGACCATCATGGCGGCTATTTTGAATACGGTTTATTTACGTTTTGTTTTTGCTGTTTATTCCAGCCCACACAACGTGCCGAGCTTCCGCGCCTGCTGCAACCTGCTGGCTTCTTTAAGTGGGTACCAGTACACCCGCCGTGCTTGGAAGAAAGAGGTCATGGAGCTGTTACTGGACCCGAATTTCTTTCAAATGGACATCTCATGCATTGGAAGTTGGCGGACAATTATCGATAACTTGATGACGCAAGACAACACGTCATTCAAAGAACTGATGACGCGTGTGGCTGGCTTGAGTCAGAGTGCTTCTATTAACATCTTTGCTAACAGAGAACAGGTACATTGCCCTCTATGCCATTTTAGACTCATTTTGTTATGGTTCTTTGTTTTCTAGGGTTTAATCTGTGGTTTAACGTTTTTGTTGTTGTTTGTTTTGTAGGAAATGGAACAACGCGCTCAACTTCTTAAGAAACTGTCATTCACAATTTTCTGTAGCGAGGTTGACCAGTACCAATACGTTCTGCCAGAAATACAGGAGCGCCTCGCCGAGAGCCTGAGGCTGCCCCAGTCTCCAGTCGTCCACGAACAAATCTTCCTGTTCTTTCGGGTGTTGATATTGCGCATGTCTGCGCAGCACCTGACGCCATTGTGGCCGACGATCGTGTCGGAAGTGGTGCATGTGTTGCTTCAAATGGAGAGCGATCTAAGCACTGATGGCAAATCACAGAAGCAGAGGATGGCCATATCCGAGTTACTGCTCGGTTCTAACGGCTATGTGAACTACAGTCAAGAGAAATGGCTAGGTCTCTACCTAGCGGTCTGTAAACTTCTTGATCTCTCTCAGGCCTTGCCGAGCGATTATCTGTCGCAGTTCCAGCTGTATCGTTGGGCGTTTGAGGGCGAAGCGTACAACATGACGGCTGGGGAGGAAAAAGTTCCCGTTTTTAAGCCTCACATTGCTCGCTTAGAAAAATTACTTAAGAGGAAAAGGAGAGATCAAGGTGATATTGAGGAACTACAGCGCGTATCTGGACAACCTTTACTAACTATGTACCACATTAAGTCCTTGGATCAACTTCTTCCGTTTTTTCAGTGTTTGTCGAGAAACAGGTTTGAGAACTGCGGCGAATCTCGGGACAAAAACAGCAAGTCTAAGAACCCGCAAGGCAAAAGCTTGTTGGAACGAATCGTGGAAAGAGATTTTCTTGAACCTCTTGTTGTTGACTAAACTAACAAATGCCAATGAAGACGCCCTGTAAATTCAAAAACATAGCTAGATCACATATATGTATATATCCTACAATACTTTCTTAAAGGAAGACATTTTGCTGGTAGCTTGTGTTTATGATATAGATGGAAGTTTTTGTTACATTTTATTACCAAAATTGAGACTTCTATTTGGTGTTATGTAAAGATCAGACCACTGAAATGTGTTATCTTTTAAATCGCTTGGTTTGATACGTCCCGCCACTAGGTGAGCTGTGTCATAACATTTGTAATACTGTAAAAACGTGAGGTTATCTTAATTTGCAAAAGTGATGCTATTTAATCATCACTGCTGGGAAGTCGCCGTTTGATACTGTGTGATCAACAGGGGCACAGGCCTTAACATAGAATTATTCATAAATGTAGTATTTGAAACTTCGTGTTCCAGAAACATAATAGCGAATATAGTCTTAAAGATTGAAAGCAGAAAATTGTAAAAAATTGCTTTAAAAATAGTCGTTCTTTTTTCATACATGTAGGTGAATATATTTTTTTTTCCCGAACAACCGTTCAAATTTATTTAAGTATGAAAGTAAAGATTTAAATATAAAAGCGAGTATTTAATTTAAGGTAATGCAGCCATAGGCCATCATAGCCTATCACTCGTTCAGGGATATAAGCTATTTGCTTCAATCAGTGATTTCTTTTTCTTTTTCAATATATATCAAACGGCAGGTAACCAAATAACTTAGTTCGCTAGAATACCTAGGCTTACGTAGGAAATCTTGAAATGTAGAAAGCAACGTCTCTGAATCGAAATCTTGTAAACGGGTAACTTTATTTAAAAACACAGAATGATAAAATTATTTTAAAAGTACCGTTTTTTGTATGCGATATGAAACTGTAGAGAACGCGAAAAAAAAGGTAATAAAGAGTTTGTTAGACTGGATTTTCGTTTTCCTTTAATTTTCTATGAATCGGAAGAAGGAGGCGTTCGTTTCATCAGTTGAGAACTGCGAACGTAAGCCTTTTTCAGGACTGGGCGTTGGAAGGGAGAGTAGGCCGCGAATGCGTTCCGTAAAGGAGCAACCCAATTAAGACCCCATCCACACTACGTTGGAGAGATTTGAAAACGCAGCTTCATTTCTACGGTTAGGCCTACCGTCCACACTAATCCGTCACGAAAACGGAGCTTTTCGAGAACGCTCTTCAAACAGGAGGAATTTCAAAACGCCGGCTTTGCGGTTTTGTATGGAAGGAAAACATTTTGACAACAGAGCTTTCCGAAAACGATGTAGCAACGATAATCATGTGATCTCTCCCTGGCGGAGTAGAAGCAAAAACAATTCCAATGACCGGTGATTGTTGCGTTTTCAAATTTCTCCGGCGTAGTGTGGAGGAAATGACCGAGTAAAGGACAGTGAAGCTGAGACACGATTCGGAATCCACATCTGTACAAATCCTACGAATTGGCATGACCGCTATCCGTTTACAAAGCTGGTTATATTGTCGATAAGTACCATCCTATCAATTCAGATCTTCCGATCGCCTTGATATTCATGAAGGTTACATACGGTTTCTGTACAAATATATAAGCTTGTCACGACAACGAGCTCTGAAACGATATGTAATTTTCTGCGATTTTAAAAAAAAAAAAATTTCAAATCGAGAGAAATCGCAGTAATAGTTCGTGTAAAGTTTATAACAAACCCAAACGGAAAATGGCGAAGTTTCTAGTCTTCTTGCTGCTTTTTAACACTCGTAGTTCGAGATTTAAGAACTCCAGGTATCGGTTGTTTCAGTACCTCTGCGACTGCGTCGCGTTCTTTGGAAATGTTTCGGGGAATCTCCTGACCTCTCCGAGTAGGCATAGCAACGAACCCTTGTTTTGTCCCGGAAATGCTTGGCGACTTTTCTTGAATCCTCTTCAGCTCGGCTCGTAGACTGAATTCACTCGGCATTTTGGCGAAATGAGGCCTAAATTTCACTAAGTGCCCTTGTAAGTTTCTATTCTCATCTCGGAATGCCCGCCAGTCCCTCCATAAGTTTCGAATTCACTCCTGCTCGGTTCAGTGGTGGTCATGCTCACTTGATTATTTTTCCTGAGATGAAGAATCTGCGAAAACGAACAAGTACAGCTTTTAAAACTTACCAGCAGGAAACTATCGTATCGAGGCAGAGACCTGGGCACGAAAATACCCATCGTAAACATTCAATAAATAAAGCCAAGAATTTGAGATATGATAGGTGATTGATAGAGGAACAACCTCGCCAAGATTATTTAGGTCTGTGTTGTTTTTCATACGTACTTTATTCTCCCAAATTTATAGAGCTCCGTATGTAGACGCCATGTTGGTGTCCCTCAGAGGGGCACCGTATAGCAACAAAACATCTACCATTAGACTTAGCTATTAAAGCGAATAATTATTACTCTAAAGTTCCGACACATAAATGCAAGGACTAGTATAGGTTATCTTTTGATCTACGTGATAGTTTTCTTGGATCGCCATTTTAATGTCAAGCAACGTAAAGCTTGGATTGACAATTGTGTTATTACTCTGGAATATGTCTTTACATGACGACCGGCAATTTCTTACCTTTGGAACAAACAGCAAAGAAATCGTCGACGTGGTTCCCACGAGTACAATCGATCGTCCAACCAGCATCTTAAGAGGAGGATACGTGACCACAAACTCAACCACGAGTGCCAAACATGAAAACATAAAAACGTTGTACACAGCTAAGCCAATGTTCTTGGAGTCATTCAGCGAAGGATAATGCACATTTCTAGTTTCCCAGGCCAGGAACACACCAAAAATCAAGAGAATTCCTTTGAAGCCGCAGATTGACATCACCCACGTCATGTAATAGTTAGAGGTGCATCGATAGATCAACAGCTCTTGCATTACGTCATCGTCATTATCTTCAACCTGTAAAGGAGAACAAAGTTATGACATGGTAGTATATGACAAGCTCCGCAAGCGGGCAAGATGGATCAAATCATGCCCTGTGATTGGCTGCTCGAGACGGTGGATGAGACTACGTGTATCTTGACAACTCGGGATCGCCCTCTGCATCCCGCAAGAGAGCGAAGAGGCAATCACTTTGGTTTTGGTTTTACTACGGTTTGAGATTGGCTGAATAGCTTGTTTTTTTTTTTGTAGTAAATGCTCACAATAGTCTTACTTGTAAGTAATTGGTTTGGTTTTGGTTTTACGACACATAATTGAGAACCGCTTTATACCTTATAGTAAAACCTTAATAGCCAATTTCCTCTGGGAGACGCGCCTACAGGATATCATGGTAGTTGTATTCATGAAAACAAATTTCCAGTCCAAGATAATGAATACAACTACAGTGGAACCCCGTTAATCAGGTCACCAACAGGCCACAAAAAATCTGGCCGTATTAACGGTTAAAGGGGTTCTTTAAATAAGGCCTGCGCTCAGCCAATTACAATGAAGTAATTTTCTTTATTTTGTCATATAATGAACTAAAAACCCTCATGCAAACGAGAAGACTGCCATGTTTATTTACCTCTTCATCAATCATCTGAAGATGTATCGTTAATGGATCAATGGCTGCCCAAGTTGACAAAATGATGACATCTATAAACCAACCACCACATAGCCTCAAAAGGAGACTTACGTTACTCAGCTTGCCAAGCTGTAAAGAATAGAAAATATCGCCCATTAAGATGTGACTTAAACCTGCTGGCTCATTACCACCAGCTGTTAACTTCAGTTTGTGTAGCATCACGTGATACATGCAGAAGTATCCGCAGTCTATTTTCGAATGGGATTATCTGTCGATGCCCTGAACAATTTTCCTGAATGAAGTAGGGCCTTGCAAAAGCACAATGGTCCCACAGAAGAGTAAAACTTACATGAGTTGAAAACAATTTTCATTTGACACGGGAACGATAATGAGGACGATGATGATATTGTTGCGTTGGCTATCTCTGTGGCTTTGGTTAAAAATAATGAGGAGGAGGAGGAGGAGGTGGAGGTGGTGGTGGTGGTGGTGGTGGTGGTGGTGGTGGTGGTGGTGGTGGTGGTGGTGGTGGTGGAGGTGGTGGTGGTGGTGGCGGGGCGGCGTATCGGAGGAGGACAACTGTGCATGAAAATGAAGGAAAATTTCTGGGTGCATTATGTTCTTAGCTCACCTCTCTTTTCATCTGGTTATTTGTGAATATTTTGTATACTCTCCAGGTTTTGACGAAAATGCCACCAAATGCCAAAGTGAAACCAGTCGAGAGAAGCCAGGCCTTAATCTAAAGATTACAAAGAGTGAATGTTCTGTGAGAGAATTTTTAAGGAAAAATCCACGGAAATACAAAAAAAATCGAGGGGAATAGATTTAACGGGATATTAATAAAATTTAAAAACTTTCTCTGGCTAAAAAAGTATTGTAAGAAGAGAAGCTTTCGACGACCCTAACTGCAGTCTTCATCAAGTGAAATGATATACTGGGGACACTGTTTATCGACTATTTCTCAAAAACGCGAAGCTTTTCAATGAAAACCCCGATATACAACGGAGAAATGTTCGTGTACAAAAACATCAACTATATGCTAACTGTTCTTACATAGCAAACAGATGGATCGTGCTGCGTTGAGGCTGAGCTGCTGTACGCTGATAAAAACACTTCCATATAACATAGCAGACATCCCACCACAGTTATGTTGTTGAACTTTGGAGACGACATTTTTATAAACCTGAATACAGAAGGAAATAACCATAAGAAGTCACTGGCTGGAATATAAGATACGACGCTAGAAAACACTAATTATTAGCCGATTATGTCGACACGTGTATAGAAAGATTGGTTGAGGGAAACAACCCTTAGCGTTTAGATTTACAGGATATAGAGGTGAAACTCACTTTCACATGTAATTTACCTAAAAGATATAGTTTCAATAATAATAATAATAATAATAATAATAATAATAATAAAAGCTTTATTTATTCTGAAAAACCGATCAGCGAATTCAATATAACGACGCTGGTATGAACCGGTGATCAGTACATAAAATACAATTGGCTATTAATACAAGTTAAGATAAAAAGTAAAATAAAAAACTACTAAATATGTACAAAAACCTATACACTACATATGTGTTGTGCCTTGCCTTATTCTATTAAAAAGTGAAAGGTTTTAATTTTAAAAATTCTTAGTGTTTTAAAAGCACGCAGGTCTTTGGGGAAGTCACTCCATTCCTTTGCAGCAGCATACTCGAAGGTTTACTGCCCTATAGCTGTTTTGTATCTTGGGAGATGAAGTTCCCTACTGTCTCTCAGGGTCTTAGACCTTTAGTAAGTAAGTCATTATTTCTATCTAAAGCTATAACAAAGTCAGGCTTTGATATCCCACTTATATACCACTTAACAAATGTATTATTAAAATAGAAAAAAAAAATAGAAACCAAAAATATCAAAAATACTAAGTTAACATGGTTTTGAGCCGATTTATTTCCTGAAACTCGAACGTCTTAATTTTTAACCTTTGCAGTGTTCCTTATTTTGAAAATGTTTTTCAAGTTTATCTAAACTTTTACTCCATCAGCAAAGTCCTGTTCAAGAAGAAAAAAGAATTAAAAAAATATTTTTGGTGTAACTAAGGACATTTCTATGATCTGTTTTTGTTTACCTGTGCTTGCGATAAACGAAGTTAAGTAGAAGGCAAAACAAACAAAATAGTATTCCAGCAAAAGCCAACAAGTAGAAAACTATAGATGTGTCAAGACTTTCTTGATAGATCTTCTGAGTGATTTGGACACCATCCACAGGTGCACGGCCCCCTATGGCAGACAAGACAGAAAATATTTTATAACTTGTTTACATTAGAAAAACTTGGTCACTTGCAAATAAGGTGCATAGATCCAAAAATGATTCAGGCGGAATAAATTGTCTTGTCTTATGGTAAGAGTATATTTGCTACTAGTGTTTTGTGCTTTGTAAGCCCTTTAGCCTTTGGTCAACCTGTTTAAACGGGGGTTAGTGACCAACATCAGCTGCTTGTGTCAGTTTCCTTTTTTGCCTGCAGGTAAATTTTAGAGTAGCTGAAGATTTCAAAAAAAAAAATTAAGTAATCCCTTTATTGACAACGTTGATTTGCCCGATTTGAGCGTGTAGCTTCCAATTAAACATTGTGTTTTTCTTTGCGTAATGCATTCGATCGTCGTCTCGAGAAGGTTCTATCCACATACTCAAAAGTTAGAACGACCTTGCATAGCATGACAACAGCCGAACTTACACGTGCCGCCAACTAGATTCCATTTGAATAGTCACACTCGGGAATCCCTGCGCAGCCTTTTAAGGTACAACCACGTTGTCCCGCATAATAAACAGTATCACATTAAATTATTGCTCAGTAGCTTTCATTTGAATGGTCACACACTAGGGTTTCATCATCATCATCTACCGGCTTTAAGCAAGACCAACCATGTACAACGTCATAAACAGTACAACATTGAAATTGCTGGTAAGTGGCTTTCATTTGAATGATCACATACTGGTCAGCCTTAAAAGAGGTAAAACCATCTGTAATGACATAATAAAGATTACACATTAGCTTTACATGTTACCTTCCCACTCAAAGCTGTCGTTATATTGATTCAGTTTTCCGTCACGAACATCTATCGTAGCAACGACTTTCTTTTTGCCACCTGAAGTAAAACAGACACATCCCGGCTAAAGATAATTACACAATATCTACCTGACACACTAATCATCTGAGAATCAGACATCAGTTGTTTGCTTGAAAGATAATTTCTAAATGTAAATATCACAAAGTGTATTAAAAGCCACCTTCCCCGGGGAGGGGCACTCAAATGGAAGCCCTTTCTGGTTAGCTGCGGTCATATTTATAGCCATGTACTAATTTTACAGCTCTGAATGAGGTGTCAATTTTTTGCTCGGGTCCCGTTGCTTGCTTAAACATTTTATAGTCATTCTGAAATAGGGTACGAAAAATTCTAGGTTTTACCTCCCCCCGTCCTCCCCCCCTCCTTCCTTCCGCCTCCCCGCCGCCATCTAAAGATTCTACTGTATTGCAAATAGTTTATACATTTTTGCTGCCAATAAACTACGTGTTAACTATCCAAAGAACAGTTATTTCGATTTCAACTCACGTTTATTCTGAGTAATTTGCACAATAGTTTCTCTGTTTCCATTTTGGTCAAACGTCACGTGTCCCTGAAAACAATTAACACCATCCACATTAGTTTCTAAAGGGACAAGATCTCCAAGAAGCTTGATACAATTTTTCAAGCTTTATTTAGACTTAACCTAAATTATAGCGGTGGCTGACAACAGTACCAGATCTTTCCATCGCTTAGGCCCCGTTCACACCACGCCGGAGGAATTTGAAAACGGAGGTTTTGCTCTGAAAATCCGTCAACACTACGCCGGAGAAATTTAAGAACGCAACAATCACCGGTCATTTTGGATTTGTGTTTGCAAAAACCCTGGGTGAGGAAATCATATGATTATCGTGAGGTCATCGTTTTCAAAGAACTCCGTTTTCAAAATGTTTTCGGTCCACACGAAAACGAAAAGTCGGGTTTTCAAATTCCTCCGGTTTGAAGAGCGTTTTCGTAAAGCTTCGTTTTCGTGACGGATTAGTGTGGACGGTAGGCCTAGCCGTAGAAATAAAGCTGCGTTTTCAAATTTCTCCGGCGTAGCGTTTACGGGGACTTAAAATTTGATAGATCATTACTACCCAATACTACCACCCTCTAACATATGATCCTAAAATCAGTAGTGATATTACACAAATGCCCAGGCCAATCATTGGTAAAAGGTGGCATCAAACGTTTTTATAACAAGTTACCATAGCAACATATCATTAATTTCTAAGTGCTTATAACCCAAAAACGAGCTCGTTGACCCCCATTTTTTTTTTTTAAATCAAATTGTGACTAAGCATGATAACAACCAAAGGAATCTGAAGCAATACAATGGTTGGGCTTCAGACAAAACCTGGAATTGGTCAAAATAAGCCCGAAAATCAATGAGGCGTCAATGTTGGCGGAAATGAAGCCGAAAAAAATGTGAAATTTCCCAGCAGAGCGGTGGTAATGACATCACATAGGTACATACCGACATTCCCCAGAAGTCTGTGCGGAACAGAGTATCTCTCATGATCTTCGCCGCCTCTTTGTCCCGGTAAGTCATGGTTTCCAAGGTTTGGTTCTTTCCTCGAAGCAGAGGTATGGATTTGTTCAACATAAGAGCGATGCTCCAGGCAGCATCATAAGTAAACGCCGCGTACATGTTGTAAGTGTAGTTGTGACGCTGAAGTCGCTCCTCGTATTCTGTTTTTAGTTGCATTGCAGTCTGTGAAGGAGGGAAAATACATTTACAAAACATGCTATTTCACTGTAAAAGTCCGTAAAATGTAGCAAAAAGGCCTCTTCTCGAGGTTATTTGAATTTCAAATGAAATTGTGCGAGATTACCGCAAAATCTCGACAGTATTTGTTGATAGGAACGCGCCCCTGAGCTTTACTAAAACATTTCACTTCCACAATAACTGAAACTTAATCAGAAAATTATTATGTCACCTTTACTTTACGCTGGCCTTTGGGTCAGTGTATATTCTTTATTTGTATTTTTCTGGGTTGATCTTTTCCTGCCGCTGTGTGGGCGCTCAAATGTTGTTCACTTGTAGATATTCGAACACTTACCCTGTCTGATATTGTGGGTTGTTGTGATGTGCTCAGAGGCAGTGGAAGAGTTTCTATCATGTTAGCAGCTGCTTCTAGCAGTTGCTCTCCCTTACACTCCACATCAGGTTTGGACCACCAGTCATCGTTGTACCAACCGACTATAATCCACACGTACTTGCTGCCATACACTCCTTCCTTGTAAGCCTGTTGGAAGGAAATGCTTTGTACTGAGTTGTAAATTCTAAGACCCGACTAAGGTTCGATTTTCATTAGATACCACTTAAATGAGCTGATTTAGATAATTTTTTTTGAGTCTCGATCTTTATTATCTCATCTTAGAATACGGTGAACACTCGGGGATGCATCGAAAGTTGCCGCGCCAGCGTGGTGCGATTTTGTACTTAGCAACGTCGCGACGAAGACTGCAGGCACAGTCCAGTCTCGGCTACCCAGAACTCTCCATTAACTAGTACTTATCCCCCCCCCCCCCCCTCCGGGTCGTATTTGTGTTAAATTTGTAATTAGCTCGATACTTACAGTGCACATGGCTTTTCTGAACATGTCCTCATACATCAAACCAATGATAATCCTCGCGTCTCTTTCCTACATTTTACAGGAAAAACGTCAGTCAGTTAGTCACAGGAATTTTGATCTGTTGATAGTTAACTAAAAATCGCTTTACCAAATTTATGCGGTAGAGCCCGTTGAAGATATTTCAAAGGCACCACATAAATGTATGTCTACTCACATATTTAGGGTAGATCTAAGTTTTAAAATATTTTTTTAAGCTAAGGATGTAATTTTACCTTAAGTAAATACTTGACTGATGAAGATGGGTCATTTTTAAAGCTTTCTGCAGCAATGATGGTGATATTTGCCTCTTCTATCATTGGAATGAGTTGTTCTTTCGTCTATTCAGAAACAGTAAAAATAAATAACTTAAGGAAGCATTACAGCTAAGAATCTCTATTTACCCGAGACTAAAAGTTAATTCATTCTAATATGATAAAGATAACTTCATTAAAAGAAAACGTTCGCTTTTTCGTTTTAATGTTTAATTTTTAAGCCTTGTAAATTCATCTTAAATCACGAAACTTATGGACAATCATACATTTTGTTCACAAAAATGTTCTCAATAAACTGTCGGGCATTCCCTTGCAAATCTTATGATACGTGATTTGAACCTAAGCATTTGTCTAGAGTGGCTGCCTTGATCGCGACCTTTTCAGTACTGATAAACATATTTTCAAATCGCTCCTTCTGCCTGAACCTCCCGTTGGCGCCACCCCCACCCCGTTGCGTCTGAAAAACTGTTCTAAGTTTACACCTCTTACCAACACATAAATATCCAGGTTTTGCACAAGGAGGGCGACCTTTTTCCAGTTAAACTGTTTAAGTAAGGCCACTCTGGATGGGTTCTCCATCGTTTCTGATGTACTGGTCCTAAAATAAAGAGGAAACTTCTCCTTGTCTGAAAACAATGGCGACGATGTACTATATCCAATCTGAGAAAAGACAAAAGTGAACTCTTGTAACTATATAAAGACAAATTTATGATCAAAAAAGTGTATGATCTTCCATATAATCACTCGCATTCTCTCAACTGTAACAAGTTTTGATAACTTTCTTTATCGTTGCATACGGTTTAATCGTGTAGGTAACTATAGCTGTCATCGGTTTTCACTGTATGAGGATGTTTTATACTTTCTACGTCCACATAGGGCCTCCGTTGATATCATTGCCTCTGTAAGGGCCATCTCGATATAAACTGAATAAAACTGTCTGAACAGACTTTCTTTGGGTTCGCAACTTAAACGTGTTTGCCCAGGAGGCTAATAGAGAGACTGCTAAACATCTATCCCGTTCGGTTGTCATGACGACTGCTGTTCCATCGAAGCGGATTGGCTATCATAATGTCCGTGGCACTGATCGGTTGCTGATTATATCTCTCTTCGAAATACGGATACCAATATATATGTGAGTAATTCTGAATTCTGTGATCCAATCTCGGACGTCGGTGTCCTTCAATAAAGAGGGAGACTCGGCTGTCGAGTTTTATCAGCTCACCTGCACTGCTTGCCAGTACGGCGCGGCCTCTGCAACAGGTGTGGTTGCTACCGAGCATCCGGGACCTAAGAAAACTATCTTGTGCGGCGGTGTGTCAATCATCTCCAGCATGGCACGAATACCTGTTCCACTTTCGCACTTGAAAAAATGTGAGAAAAGTGTTACAAATTGAAGAGATGCCTTTGCCCTGCCTGTTTGAACTAATGAAGTTACTTCAAGAGAAAAAATGGCGGCGTTCTCATTCGGCGAAAATCAATACCAACTGAGAGATAAATCCCGCGAAATGCGTGCTCACTGCGCAAGATAGCGTGACAATTTTCAGAGAAATCTTTGAGTCTGGTTTTCACCAGCGACGCAAGCACAAGCGCAAACACAATAATTCTTATTTCACAGTTAAAACGGCCTTGACGCAGGCATAACACAAGCACAAGGATCAAATTTTTTCCTTTTTCTTGTGCTTGCGCTTATGCTTTCGTTTTCGCTGCAACAAGTGAAAACGAAATACCGCTCAGGCATAACACGAGCACAAGGATATTTACCACACGTGGTTATGTTTGGTCAATAAAAACACTGGATCCAGATTACCTCGTGCCTAAACAGTTTGGATGGTTCGGATGATTTTGCTTGTGCTTGTTATTGTATCGAATTGTTTGTGTTTGCGCTTGCGTTTGTGCTTACGCTCGTGCTCGGTGTACTTCCACAATAAGCCCAACAACATATAGAGTAACTGGTCTATCGGCCCCCCAATAAAAATGTACATGAGTGAGACTTTACCATCAGTAACATTGCAAAATGCAACTTAAATTGTTTGGTGGACGTGACCCACCCGACTCCATGAGCAGTTGACTTTATGCCATTCTTGCAAGACCTCACCGATATCAGACTACAACAGTGAAGAGCTTAAGCAATGACGACGGCGACCTCGCGGACAACACCTAGCCGTAAAAAATGAATTCACACTTTACCTTCAAACTAGATCTGCGCAAAGCGTCCGTTGGCCTCAGAACTTGCTGAAGATAAATTTGTAACGCCAGCGATCAATTCCAATTGAAAATACAAAAGGAAACGAGACACCGTCTTGCGCGTTCTCCAAAATACGAAGAGCTTAGCTGGTCATTTCAAATGGTAGTTGTGCAGAGGACGCACTTGCACAGCTATTGTTTTACTCATTAAACGGCCTTTCATTCGATGGCGTTCTCGTTACCGTTGCCGTCGTGTTTTTTTTTTTTCTTTTCTTTTTTTTTCTTCTTCTTCTTCTTTTTGCTTAAGAGCGCCTGCCTGTAAAAATCAGACAAATTCTTAATTTCGCGGCAAAGGTCGAAAATTCGATTTCGCTCATATTCTTATGGTAGATAGGCTAGGGCATGACAAAAACTACTGGATAGTTTTTCTGGCAAAACATCCTTTCATTTCAAAGAAATATGCAAATTACCAAATTCCGTTAAAATCGTCATTTGACGCACCATTTTATTAAGCAAGTTTGAGAGCCTCGCATGCAAAACCACATCATTCTTCCCTCTTTAAAACACTCAAATATTTTTGTGCAATGTTTAAATGTGTACTGGGTTGATTTTAGGGAATGTTGCGTTGTCTCTTTGGGTGCAAAATAATTAAATTTCGAAGACATGTATTTTATTCACGTGAAAGTACTTCGTGAATATAATTAATTTTCACCAAATGGATTAAGCTTCTGGTGGTTGAATTGCAGAAGGATGGTCTACAGATTCCTGTAAAAATTTCTTTGGGCAAATGATTGTGAGCGACGCAAGAACTTTTCAAAGTAGGTTAAAAATGCAAATATTTGACCATCCGTCGTCAAATTTCAATTTACGGGTTGGACGTACATTTTAGCATGCGTCACATGACTTGACCTATGTTAAGTTGAAATAGACACAGAGCTGATAATTTCGAAATGTTCTAACCTCATTTGCTGTAAAAGGCAGGTCCATAGCCGATTTGACGTGTTTCTCTCACCATTCGCCGCGCATAAAGCAGAAGTTTGCTTTTGTTTACACAACGTCCGATGTACATCGCCAACTGTCAACTTATTTAATGGTCGAATACGATGAATCTGTGACCCTCTTTCGACACATATGATCACCACTTCATCTAAGTCAAAAACGGCTAATGCATTTGTAGGTAGTTGCTTGCTTTGCACTACACCAAAATATTACGTTTGATCATCATGATTTGATGGCTTGAATCCTTGCTTGCAGCGGTTCCTTGTTCGTCACGCAATGCTGTCATCCCATTTTAGGGGCTAGGGGTAGGACAATTTCTATCCTAATACGTAAGGCTCCGTAAGGCTTGGAACCACTAGGAGCACACAATCGCGTTGAGTAGGAAGAGATTAAATTAAGAAATGAAAGAATGAACAGTTTACCATTACCCCTGTTATTATCTTTTACTCGATCACCGCTACCTACATGCCCTGCGTAATACTGTAACGCTAAACTCATACCTAGGTCTTTTCGCGCTGTGCAATTATTTTTCGTTTACATGTAATACAGTGGGCTACGCTCGGGGAAATGGGTGGTGACCGCTTAATGGGGCTAGCCCTTAAATAAAGGTTGGTGTACCTTGAATATTTAATTTTTCACTATCGGGTTATAAATTTCTTGGTGAACATGGAGTCAATTCAAGACAATCATGATAGGCGTGTGTATGAGTTATAACTCGTCATGCACCTTCAATTTCAAACTCTTTTCTGCCATCGCCCTTTCCAAAACAAAGTGTTGAAATTTTGGGTGGCCGCTTAATAGGGGTAAAGACAATAATAAAAATTAACCCCTATCGGAACGACCAAATGGTGGCCGCGGAGGTAACCGGTCAATAGGTGTTTTATTTACAATACTTTACTGACAATAGTTTTGGACTGTACTGACAACAGTCCTCTATTTTCTGTTACAAACATACCAATGCCTCCCCACTAAGCAAACAAAATACGTCAAAATGGCATGGCCAGGGCTATTTACTCACGTAATTACTGATTAAATTTAGTCCGTTTTTCTCACGAATTAGACACGTTGTGATTTCCTATTTTTATTTCAGCTAGTTCTTGCTTCGTTGATCTATAATTTGTTTATGGTGATTTTTTTTTAATTCTAGTGAGTACAGGCACTAGCTTTATCCGGCTGAATCTGAAACAAACGTGATTTGGACCGAGGTCACGTACACTATAGAATACGGTTATATAAATATACACATATTATTATATATATGAACAAACAGATGAACTATGATTAAATTGTTTCACTTACCCTGAGAGTGCTCTATACAAAATAGATCCAAATGTGCAGCATCTGTCGTGACAGCATTGCGTGACGAACAAATAACGGCTGTAAGATTGTGCTGCGCCGACACGCTTATCAACAATGGTCAGCAATCGATCAAACGAAATATTTTGGCGCACTACAAAGCAAGCAACTATCTACAAATGACTCAGCCGTTTTTGACTTAGATGCAGTCATGTTCATATGCGCAGAAAGATGGTCACAGATTCATGGTATTCGACCATTAAATAAGTTGACAGTTGGCGATGTACATCGGACGTTGTGTAAACAAAAGCAAACTTCTGCTTTATGCGCGACGAATGGTGAGAGAAACACGTCAAATCGGCTTTGGACCTGCCTTTTACAGCAAATGAGGTTAGAACATTTCGAAATTATCAGCTCTGTGTCTATTTCAACTTAACATAGGTCAAGTCATGTGGCGCATGCTAAAATGTACGTCCAACCCGTAAATTGAAATTTGACGACGGATGGTCAAATATTTGCATTTTTAACCTACTTTGAAAAGTTCTCGCGTCGCTCACAATCATTTGCCCAAAGAAATTTTTACAGGAATCTGTAGACCATCCTTCTGCAATTCAACCACCAGAAGCTTAATCCATTTGAAGGTTTCGCGCATGGTGAAAAATAATTATATTCACGAAGTACTTTCACGTGAATAAAATACATGTCTTCGAAATTTAATTATTTTGCACCCAAAGAGACAACGCAACATTTCCTAAAGTCAACCCAGTACACATTTAAACATTGCACAAAAATATTTGAGTGTTTTAAAGAGGGAAGAATGATGTGGTTTTGCATGCGAGGCCCTCAAACTTGCTTAATAAAATGGTGCGTCAAATGACGATTTTAACGGAATTTGGTAATTTGCATATTTCTTCGAAATAAAAGGATATCTTGCCAAAAAAACTATCCAGTAGTTTTTGTCATGCCCTAGCCTATCTCCCATGAAAATATGAGCGAAATCGAATTTTCGATCCTTGGCGAGTTATTTCCCATTTTTATGGACAGGGACTCTTAAGCTCTCTAGTTGTCATAAGTACTGCTTACCTTCGAATCACGCCACACATACTTCAGCTGGTAGTCCACCAGAATGTTTGAATCATTGTTCACGTGATCAAGCGCCATTTCCAAAACAGGAATAAGAGCAGCGGAGCTCCAGGCGCCTGCTTTAATGTTTTTACCAAAGAATCCTCCAATGTAGAGTTCTATTTTGGACTTGGAGTTATCACTTTTGGCAGTTGAAGTCAGCAACACAGAACAAATAATAACAAGAAACCTGTTCGCCATCCTGTCTTCCCTCGATCTGTTCATTTTATTATAGAGATGTGATCTGTAGAAACAATGTCTTTAAAGTTACTCCAGATGACTGTCATTTTTAGTTTGTAAAATTCATATAATAAATTTTTAATTGAAATAACATTAACTTCGTGCCAAATGCCGCATACATTGTCGTTGTCGTATAAATGCACTGTTATTTTCCTTTGATAAATGTAAAGACCTAATTCTGCGGTGGCGAGAGTGAAAATAGAATAATCCACGAATTAATTATATAGATCTTTCTATATAATTAATTTCGCAACTAGCAACGACATTTCCAACTAGCAACTACTTACAGGAAGTAAATTCAAAGTTCAAAACAACCGCAATTGTGGATGCGAAGCGGTCGAAGCTTTATGCTTCCTTCTTTCTCATATCACTTGATGAAACAACTTCGCAGCTGTAAAAATCAATGAAGCTGTTGGAAAAAGAATTTGAAAGACCTCAAAGATAAGGAATGTGGTTCGTAAAGAATTGAATAACATCGATTCGCATTCCATCGAGTGAGACTTGAGTTCTCGATTCCCTCACGTAGGCGAAGCATTTTATGTCCAGTAGGAAACGCGTAAAAGGAGATTAAAGCCATTTAGGAATTTATTAGTTTGACTGGGACTGGAAGCGTATTAGGGTAATTAAATTGGCAGATAGGAATGAGTTCGGTTGGTCGATGGTGAGCGAATATCTGTCTGGTACGCCAACTATGGATTCAGAAAGAGAAGCAGATGTTTCTATCAGAAAGACAAGGTGCAAGTCGTATTACTGTAAGCAGGCAGTGAATCTGTGAAGAAATAGAGCGCGGAACGCGAGGTCGTCGAGTAATTTTGGAATCTCATCAAGGGCAAGGCTTGGTTAAGCGCGCGAGTGAACATGATTGGCGCATGTTACAATTTAAGTATTCATTCATGTGCTTCTATTCAGCTCAGGTTTCATTAGTTAGTTCTCACTTCGCTTCCTTTAGTATGGATTTCTTGTGGCACTTATATTATTCTCCATAGGTTTTCAGGCGCGCGGTTCGATGTATCCATATCAAAGAACAAAAAACTACAGGAATTGTTTACAGGTAAGAGGCGTTATGTCTTGTGCAAGCTAAAATAATATACTTGGTTTGAATGGCGCCTCAAGGACTCTTTGCAACTTCGGTGAGGAGGGGGGACTTTCAAGTGAGAGGGGTGGGATGCCTTCGGAAAAAAAAAAAACTGAACTAAACCCCACTAAAAGGAAACAATCTGGGCGTGACGTGAGCTTTATTTAACCCTTGAAAGATACAAATCGAAACCGGGCACACAATTAGGAGCAAGGAAACCGCAATAAAATTGATTCCCCCCCCCCCCTCCCTGCTAAGAAATTTGCAAATTTGTTTCGAAATAAAGGTTTTCGTTTGTTACGAATAAGCCGTTTTTACTTTAAAGAAGACTAAAAATTCACAACATACATAAGTGTGGCTTCAATTACAAGAAATGACGCAACGGTACAATTCTGAATTTCAGGTTTAAACGGGTCTAAGCCATCGGCCAACCTTTTCACTCGACTGTTTATGTATGCAACATTCAGCAGAAGAGGAAAACTATTGCAGTGCCTGTCTTTAAACGATTATTATGCAAATAATAAACTACTAAACAGGCATAAAGCCAATAATATGCTCTTAACAAAAATGTCTATTTCAAATCTTAATGTGATTTTATTCCATCACGAAATGTTAATTTTCTTTCCCGTGTGCTAAACGTACATGTATCTTTCTTTCAAATACCAGATCTGAAAAAACCGGGGGAGACTCTTTTCCTAATATTGTAGAAAATATGATCCTACTCACATGTTTTGCTCTTAGAATATAAATGCTGGCCATGCATGTACTCTTAGAATAGATTGAAAGAGTTTACACACAAAAAAAAATGTGAAAGGTAAGGCGATGGGTAGCTTATTCCAAAAATTACTACAATAGATCATTTTAACGAGACTTCAAAGTGTATTTTGGCCAATATCTGTCGGTTAGAAATTAAAACTACCCTAGAGCCACAGCGTGTTTTCGTAAAAAATGAATGAATGCCAATTCGGTAAGTGCATAATGTATCACGCACGTAATTTCATGAAAAATCTTTAGCTAAAATGATTGTGAGAAAAATATGAGTCAACTTTGCTGTTAAAAAGCTTTTTTTGACCCAGCATTTATTCAAGTTTTTCGCATTTTAGCAGTGGTAAAATTCACGTCTGCTCTTCAGATGTTTGTCTTGTCTCAGTTAAATTTCTTCAAATGAAAGTTCAGTTGCTAATGAGAAATATTCTGTAGCTTTAAGTCATACAGAGCAACTCCCCATTGAATATTTACCTTTCTTTGTTCTAAACCGTACCTAAGTATCTCTAGATGAAAGTAAGCTATCAACGGTAAACTATAGTCTTTCACTGTAAGCAATAATATTGGAAAAATTATTCTATTACCGTTCTCTCCGTGAGCGGCAACACGATGGTCCTTCCTGGAAAATTTCTCTTCTGTTTAAGAAAAACAGGATAGTTGCACCTCGGCACGGTCACTAATTTGCCGACATTTTGCAATGCCGCCAATAGTCTTTGACGGAGCCTGGCATCGTTATAAATTTTTGGAACACAGCCAATATTATAAATTGGATATGAATTGAATGATGTTTTTAAGCCATTTGTTAGTTACTGTCATCTAGCTGACTGACGCACTCAAAAAGTGCGTGTTAGTTTCTCAAATTTTTATTAAAGCTCTAATTTCACGGAGTTATAATTTCATGCACCGCTAATTATCTTTTCTCTACTTTTGTTCTTTTCGACTGAACATTTTTTCCTAGATTTAATGTTAGAGGACACCTTAAGCTTATGTATTATCAGATGGATTTATGTCAAGATAAATCAACCAAAAAAGTAAATTCGTATCGTTCCACCTACTTAAAAAAAACTCATAAGATTTTGGGTGAGCAATCAGCGACTATAACCAATTCTACACTTAATGCCGACTCGCCACACTATCTGTCATATTAACTAATCAAACGCGCGAGGGTAATAGATCGTTTTCAGGTGACGCCATAACTTTCTAAAGTCCAAAACTAAAGAGCCACCAAAGTTTTTATCCTTATCAGGCATAAGAGGCGGTATATTTATATCTGTTTACAATTTTACAGCTCAATAGCGTGCTTCGTTTGGAATCCAGAGAATTTTGAATTTCAGGGTTATGGAGGTGCGTGACACAAGGCTACGATCGAGTTTGTTGAAAAATGTATACTTATCTCATGATTTTGAGCCTTTTTAGAAGTTAGAGCATTATGAAAAGTGCTTATGTAAATGCTTGTTTGATCAGTACTGATAATCAGTCGCCTAGATAGCCAAAGTAAGTTCCAGATGTTTTCACTATTTTCCGGCCGCCATATGGGTGTACCACGGAGGTACACCAACATGGCGTTTTCATGCTGGGCTCTTTAGATATAACAGTCTGCGAAACATTTCGACGAATATCTGAAGTTTGGGGAAACGCACAGGCCTAAAACTTGGAGAAAAGTCCTATTTAGTTATCTTCTATAACATCATAACTTCATAGCTTTTTCCACTGGATGGTTTTCGATATATTTTTTTATTGCGTGACAGTGAAAACGATCTATAGACATTCGTACTATTAAGTTCTCGATTAAAATCAAAGACTTTATTTTTCAACGTTAACCATCTATTTTACTGACTGTTTTTCATCACGCTGTTAAGTTGTTCTCAGTTTTGCAGTGTGAACGAACCTAATGGAACACTCGGCTAACTCAATAACTACCTTTTGTCAGGTTTGGTTGATTTTTCATTTGCCAGAAGACCCCCAGAGTAATTTCGTACCTCCTCTCAACGGAATGAAAACGAATTGTAAAACAAGTTGAGAAACACTCTCTTGGCGGAACATTTTGACTTTTTCTCGGGGAAGCGTACTTTTATGCTTCTCCCTGTCTTTATATTGCGCACAAAAACTGAACACCTGACTTTTGAGTTGTATTTGTAAAGATAATGAGGACTGCTGAATTGCCAGCAATAATGAAAGACGTCCTGCTACGACTTGGAGGCAGAAAGTGTTATTCGGTTGGAAACTGCTGGGGCGTTATGTTGAAAAGATAGCGTTTCCGTCTGCTTATTAAATACTTTATCGACTGACAATTTAAAAACAACGTCTAGTTTGATAGAAAGGAAATCCATAAAAATGGTCCGTGTCCGGCAATTTGAAGTGAGTTTAGCACACTAATTATTCAATCCTCAAAAAGGATAGAAAACCATTTGTTCTTATTGCAGACTTTTGAACTTCACGATTCATTCTGCAAATCAATTTCCTTTAATCTTCATTCCCTGTTTTAAAATGGCATTTGACATGAATATATATGAACTGGAAAAAAAGCTGTTCTCCATGAGACGTAATTGAAGTAATCATCTATGTACAACTGGCACTCGTCAACTGAATAAATAATTGACGCCCTAGCTTTAAAACCGAAAAGGCCACGGTAAAATAAACACCGAATGCTAAAAAATTAGTCTAAATGGCATAAAAAATTAAAATGTTGGTGCGTCAGAGGAGACGTTATGTAGGCCTGCGGGATCAATTTTACATTCGAAAAACTAATAGTCTTAATTATAACTTGATCGATTCTCTAAAAGACAGCCGAACAAGTTCAATAATTTGGTATTTCCAAATCCTTTCTTCGCCAAATGACGCCGTTGTTTTTTCCTTGTGAATATGAATAACAAAGCTTAAGCGAGCTAAACCGTTAAACCTGCACCTCACTTATAGATTCTCTGATTACTTTGTTTTCTCAGATAGTTTAGCTTTTCTCTGACGGCGAGATAAACATAACCTCATGCTTTGTAAAGCCTAGGATTTTGTAGCTGATTGTAGCATCTCAATAAACGATGATTTAAGGATATACATAGAGGAGAAACTGCTATGAATTGAATCCAACAAAGTATGATCTAGGTTCAAGATTTGATTTACAGAATCAAAAAAATCCACATATGTACCCTTCATTTCAAGTAGCACTCACTTGGTAACGACGATTTTTAAGGACTGTTGAAGAGCTGCAGTTTCCTATCGCCGGACTACATGTTAATTTTCAGCTTCTTTTGTGACATTTTAAGATGAGTATGACACGAATATATGATTGCATAAGCAACGTATTATTGAATACTAACCAAGCAAAGGTCATTAGCACCACTTCGCAGCCAAAATGTTTACCTTTATGGAGACAGAGCGGATTTCCTCTACAAATACAATCGTATTTGGAATATCCCCTTCATCAATCTCAATCGTGCTTAATTGTGATGAAAGTATCCCACCGAAACAGTTTCACTATGAAGATGACATTACCCACCACGCGTTTAGAACTGTGACGCCCAACATCTCTTGAAATTGCCAAAAAGATTGATACTTTCAATTTATCGGACACTACTGAATACCATATTCCCACAACAAGCTGTTTGAATTCTGTTTTTTGAAAACAAGGTGACTTCTAATTTGTTCTGAAGATAATACGCATCGGCAGAAAATGTAAACTGATATTAATTACGACTTCAAAATGACGATGCAAAGCTACAGGAACCAAAAATGCATCACAAACTAAGTCAATATTTACCTTAGATCAGCTTCTTTTTCTAAATATTCAACGGTGTCAGACCCATCACAATTTCACTTTTGAGGCGATATAATTATGACTATAAGTCACCAGCAGCTGCGTGCTCCAATTGTACGGAACAACACCCTCGTTGCGCCGACTGTTTCTTTCAATGTGTCATTTCTGAAGTGCCTTTAGCCTCTGGTTCAAGTTGAGACTAGGTGCAAGGCCTTTATCATGCTTTATCATATAGATTTGGATGAAAATAAAGACGTGAAATCTAATAAAGTTTGAGGTAAAAAGCTGTTAAAACGATAAATAACATCAGAGTAATATTATCGAAACCTCAAATCGCCGAAAAAATGCCACCTCATTACAGTAAAACACAAATACTAACATGAACACATGTTTTCTGAATCCCGGTTTTACTTTGTTGATTTCATCACAGACCGAACGAAAAACAAAATTAATTAAAAACATAATCAAGAACTTGGACAGTTTTTTTGTTTTTACAAACAAACCCACGATACTTGTTCAAACAGGTTTTCTTGCCCTGTATATCCGGTTTACATCGTACAGAAATAGAAAAAGGAAACCAAAGCAATAATAAAGTACCTTTGCGGAGATTGTTTTCTTACGCTAACATCAAATCTATATTAGGCAAGTGCTGATTTATAAAGTATTGCTATAATTTGATTGCATTGCTTCGTCCCAAAATGTTGACAAGAATAATTTTACGTGAACGAGGCCTTCCTACAGAACGGACACTCGAACCATAAACACTATTGGTGTGTAAAGAATGAAGGCTTTTCGTATAATGCACAAGATAAGCGTTTTGACAGTGTGAAAACGCTAAATGCTATTGTTAATATGGAGAGCCCTAATTTTATATTCACAAAAAAAGGCACAAATTCAAAAAATGCAATGTGTTTTGAAGATTTCGAGCTTCCTCACTGTAATCTTTGTTATGTTTACTGTGTTTTCAAAATAAGAAATTTTTTGGACTTCCTCGCTCAGGTGCTTAGCTGTAAGGGGTCTTAATCATAAATTCATTCGCAATTTATATGTCCACTTGAAACTACATTGAGAATCAAAATTCATGTTCATTTGATTTACGATGTTATTTGATCCCTATTTCATAAGAGAACTTAAAATTAATGTTAGGGATGATCTTGGAATTTCAGTCATTTGTAATTTCGAGTTTGATCCTCTCGCTAACTTGTTGTTGCCTTTTCCTCAGGAATAAATGGTGAACATACTGCAACTGATCTCATTAATATTCAAAATTTCTTAGACCTAACTCATAAAAGTAAGTAGCTTACCTTTGTTTCTGTAAATGGAATTACGTCGAAAAAATTAAATGTGGATTTAATATAACGCCTGACAGAGACTCTGATCGTTTTTTTTCTGCGAATCTGCGACCAGAATAGTGTCAAACGTTATGTCTTTGTTTTAGTGACGACTCAAGATTTCAACCTCTTACAAAGGTCTTCACTTTGTGTTTTTGCATTTGTCTTTTGACACAAACAGTCGAAATTCAATTTCTTTTCATTCGTTATCAATAACACAAATAGACAGAAACTTAAAATGGAACTGTGCTTGTTTTCGCATTAACTCCTTGAAACTAGTGAAGAAAATGTTTGTTCTGTTTTTATGGTAAGGGCACACATTTCCCTTATGGCTCGTGCCTGTTATTTTGCTCATTTGAAGAAATAAGTAGACATCACAGCTAAAAGGAAAGAAAACACATCATAAAATATTTACCTCAAAGTATGTCGATGGCGTTGCTGCACAGTTGAAGTGCCACCTTGAGAAAAAATAATCGATCGGTTATTTTCAGTACCGCTATAAGAAAGTAAAGAAAATATCACAATTGTAAAACAGTAACCTGTATGATAATCGCATATGACACTGATTGATATCTGAACAAAACACCTCTTTTATAAATGCTACCTATCACAGTACATGTAATGTACAGTCGAAACAAGAATACATTACATGCATGCTAAGATAAACATCGGCGACTTTTCAAAGCCGCTTTTTATTACACGGCAAACATTTTAAGTGTAGAGGCCGCCATCTTTGTAGAGCCTTCACCGCAGCAAAGAAATATCTTAATGTATCTCATGTAAAACATGGTTGCACCTAACTATAGTTAATTATAGTTTATGTTCGCTTGGCGGCCTCGGGGTTGCCTGGTTTCTCGAGATTCATTGCACTAAATTACTTTTATATAAGGTACTTCATTAACTTTAATGTAAGTACTTCCGTAGGTCATCTTGTGGTCGTGTTTAGATACCGGCCTTAAAATGACAGATCTATCAAAAATGCTATATCAAATGCACAAATTAATCTCGATAACCTTGGACGGCGAGAAGCTTCGTTACAGATTGTACTGAATGACGAATGGTTCCGTATCGTTTGTTAATTCACCGGCTCCGTCGGAACTCGTCTCATCATTATCTTTTTCCTCAACTGACTCGGTGTGTTAGTCAAAACTACTTAGCAAGAAGCTACTAGTCGAGCACACTTAAGTCTAATAATAATTCGTGCATCGTGAACAAAAGGTATCACGTTTTGTGACTGTCTGCTAACGTCAATTAACAATATTTTTTCATAAGGATTTGAAAACACAATAGCTTTGATAAGTAATTCAAATTGAAATCCCCCAGAGAGCTTTCGTATTTTTTCGCAAGTTTTAATCTGCTTGTAATTCATTTACTCAAAAGGCTCATTAATTAATACCGTTTTCGGAGGCAATAGTCGAATCCGGGCTAGTTCGTAAGTGTGATTTCGATTTTCCAAACTTCTGGGAACTTACTCGGGAATCTTAAGAAAAGAAAACATCTTTTCCTTAGAAAAGATTGGAAGAGAATAGTGCTTATCCGATAACAGCCCCTTAATTTGTTTCCGTGGAGAATATAGATGAAAGCACGAAAAGGAATACGAACTGACTTGACATGTTGAACTGACTTAAAATAAAAGCGCTGCTTACACGTATTTATTCAAACTTAATACGAAAGGGAAGCTTCGATAATAATAGTTTGCTCCAGTAGCTTTCGGTCTATCAATATTTTAACCCGAAGAAAAATAAATCTACTACAGATAACAATCACTTGCAGTTTTACTAAGAAAACCCGGCGAAATTAAAACTAAAAGGTATACACTACATAGAAAGCAAAGATTTCTGGTATCCATGCGGAGCACTTAAGAGTGAATTGAAATAAGAGGGGTTTGAATATGTCTGTATTTTGACTTCACACAGTTAGCCGCCACGCATAATCAGTTGGCGTTTCATTTGCATCTCACATGTTTTGGTTGGTGCCCGATGATAAAAAATAAATATCTTTTTGCATTTTTTGTCACCAATTATTTTACCGACTCTTCAAATTTAACTGCGGGTCAAAAAGTAACCAGGCAAGTAATCAAAATTCCCCGATAAGGTGGTGTTTAGATCACATTGCGATCGCTTTCTCCCGCCGAAATCCGGCCGGAAACATCGCGATATGCAAGCCTCTGCACTTTTGAAAATCGAACACTCTATTCTCCAGTTAGTAATTCTTTTACTCGAAATAAATATATCTTCAGCACCTACATTATTAAGCTTTCAGAAAATATATACTCTATTGGGGTTTTGGTTAAATGACTGACGGTAAACCGGTACCAAAGAAGGTTGGTCATTTGTGCAGCTACAAAATCTCGTTTCGCCAATCTGTGAGATTTTCCCAAAGTAACTCTAGTAAAGGTAAGGAGCTGAAAACGCTGAGATGACATACGAGGGTCCAAAATTACTGATTGATGTTCAGTTTTGTTCTTCGGATTTACCAATTCAATGAGTCCACGCTGGATACGAGTCAAATGTCGCGACTGTTTTCGTCACGACTACAGATTATGTGGTTCTGAATATATCGAGTGGACTGAAGTGTAAAAAGGCAAGACCCAAATGTAAGGTAATAAACCTTACCGGTGTGCTAATTAAGCCCAATCTTATTCTGAAAATCTGCTTTTTTTCACTAACTGAATGAAATTCTGTCGGTTTTTGGATCTTTCAGTGATTTTTTTTTTTTTTTTTTTTTTTGCTGCTTTTCTTTTTCACTCAGTTGCTTTTTATTAAACACTTACAAGGCTTTTTTTGTTAAATGTTTGCGGGTATAAACTTTAAGTAGCTGAGTTAACTGTAACCTTGCGCAACTTTTTGATGTTTCAGGAAAGGCGTTGCCAATTATTTCTGATAATTTTTAACTCTCAGAAGAAAGCCGCGGGGCTTACCAAATTTGCTCTTTTAAGCCAGTTTTCTGACAGAACTTTCTATCAAGCGACACTCAATTTTGCCGCACTCATTTTCCAAATACGGTCAGATCAGAAGCTTCTGGTCAAACACACAGGCATATAATGGCTGGCAACCGAGATTCAGTAAACCAATCAGAAACTGAACTAGACATGCACTATTCAAGTCTAATTAAGAATAGTAGGCCTTTGGCAACAGTTGGTCAGGTGACCGATTATTTCTAAACTTTTAACTTCTGGTATAATTGAATTCCAGAACTGGAAAGAGCGTGTTTATAAATAGCCAGAACACTAATTTTCAAACTAATGCCGTGTAAGGTTGAGATTTAATGACGATTTGAATTTTGCAAAAATTAGAAGGTTTGTGTGGAGGCGAGGAAGCTTTGCCCTCCAGGAGCCTTTTTCGCTATTTATCATGTAAAAAGTAAGCTGCAGACATATAACCACTGGAGATAGAAAGAGGGGTAGAATATTATGAAGAATGGAAAATTCTAGGCTCTTAATTCCAAACCGAAAGGCAAAGATCTTATTGCAGCTCGAAACCTTGCACAATTACAAGAATTTGTATGGAAAACCACTTGAAAATCCATCTAACGTCCACAAAAATTTTAATTTAAAGAATATAAACCTTAAGCTTTGAATGTAAGCCTATTTGTAAATGTTCTTTCCACTACTAGTGAATAATCTTATGCATTACCAATAACTTGAAAGGCATATCACGTGACCAACTGTTGTGAAAGGCCTAACTGATAGTGAAAGATATTCTCGCTTTCCTTTCTCTGTGCTAGTTAGCTCTTATTAACCGAGCAGGAGGCCTGTATGGGAGAATCTTGACCGAGGTCGCGAGTACAGTCCGAACGCAGTGAGGTCTGTACACACCACCGAGGTCAAGATTCTCCGACACAGACCGACTAAGCCCGGTTAATAAGACGTTTATTATATGGCGCAAACAAGAATAATTTAATTCGTTTAATGCAACTGGTTTGTACTACCTGTCGTTTTGCTTGCGAACGACGGTGAGGTATTTAATTCTGCTAAAGTTTGCTCGTCCTCTCAACTTTTTTTTTTCTCATCAGGCTTTTTGGCCCTTCCATAAATAAATCTTGTTAGACGAAAACAGTCAATGACTTTGCATTTTAGTTTGCAACTTTTTTACGGCAAAACATTACCGGCCTAGATGCCGGTCTAGATGGGAAAATCTAGACCGCTTTCAATATCGATTTCAGCCAATCAAATTCGTAAATTCGGTAGTTCCCAGTCCTTGTGAGACAGAGCCATATAATAATCTGAGTTTATTAATCGTTAATAATACATAATAATGATAATGATAATGATAATAAGATACACGAGTTCCCCATATCTTAAATATTTTGCAATAATTCAGAGCATTGAACAAAAAAAATACTACGGCCACCATTTGAAATACATGTAAAAAGATGTGCCGATTTAATCGAGCGGGTCAAGCCTGAAAACTGTCGGACTAACCAAATTGTAGTTTTTATCAGATTCATCAGAACTGAGTGAATGCTAATTATGATTGATGAATTCACTCATTATATTACTTGTTTAATTTTATTTTGTTTATGCACACCTAGCAATCACAAAATTGAAGAGGAGCATGTTTTGTTTAATCGAAGTGTATAGGATTACTTTCGGGAACGGTGTGATTGACAATCGCTTGAAGCAACGCGAAATCTAGGCTGGTTTAACATCTGCTGAATCTTCCTTGTCGTTAAATTAAATCAGTTCAACGCACTTTCTCACAGAGGCTATAGCGCCTCTGAGCAAAAGCACCTGAACAAACAAAACAGTGAGACTGAGGCCAAGAAAATAAGCGCGAATTATCAATAATATTAATGTTGAAGCTTGGCTTGTTGAAGCTTGGCGCAGGCACAGGCGTGGCCAGCTGCAGTTCCTTATATATTTATTTAAGACTAAAGTGTATGTGTTTCATTTTTTTTCTTTTTTCTTTCATTAAGAGACCGGGTTATCTGGTGATGCAACCTGTCAGTGTAGATTATTGGGACGATTAACGCAAAGCATTGAGTTAAAAAGTCTTATTCTTGTAATGAACCGAGAGTGGAGTGTTTATTTGCAAACAAGTTCAATCTACGGATCTGTGCCTTTCGAATGCTAAATGTTCAATTTTTCTTTTGGTTCATATAATCATGTCATTTATCATGTTTATGACAAACCTTTGTTGAAGATGAATTTCACATACAATCGTACCGCATGAGTCAAACTTGATGAAGTGGATTTATGAAAATTTTCTTTCCTTGCCAGTTTGTATTATCGCATGCAAGTTGTGTTCAAAGAATGTGGCTGCTTGTAACACCTACTAGCGTTGTTTTCGTTGATGATTCTACACTGTTGAATACATCGAACAATACGAAACGCTCACTGACACAGAACTGGCGATGCTCAGTAACCCCGGGTCATTACACTTCAACGACTAGCTTTACGAATGGCTTGTTCTTACTGTAACATGAGTCTTCTCCACTGAGTTATGCCGCATTCCATATTAACATGCCCGGTTGTCTTATCACCAAAGCACTCACCTTGCTGTTCTTCTCAGTTGATGTAGTTTTGGTCCAAAAAAAGCCACTGCAAACAGATTTGGCTTCTGTTTACGGGAGTTAATGGACGGAACTGGGTAAAATGCGTTTGTTTAGGGAACCAACCAGCTGAGTTAATCTTGGCGTTTCAGAAAAGAGATCGTTAGTTATCACTTCTAACAACCAGGTCTTGAAAATGTGAACATTTGTCATGTCAAATTTCCGATTTTCAAGCTTTGACCTGTTAAGCTCTTCAATATTTGTCATGACGATTAATAAATTTTCGCGATTTAGCACTGTAAATATTGAATTTTCAGGATTTTGCCTGTTAAGAATATAATAATGAGGATTTTGCATGACAGATATGGTAGATTTTAAAGTAGTAAGAATCAGACCTTTTTAATTGAATACGCGTGATTTTACAAGCTAAACTTGAAGCTACACGATTTTACTAGTCGAGTGTTGAATTTTTACAAAGAGAAATTCTCTCTCATAATTTCTTGTACGCAATACTGACGCACGCTAATCTGAATAGTTTGGAGTGTGCAATATACTCAGATATTGCATGTGTTTGACACTCACATATCAGCTCTAATTCTTTACTGAAATTGTCTTCAGTTAAAAACAAAAAAAGACCAGTACAAATCTCCGTTAAGTTGTGGTGAATTTTTATTTCACTGACTCTACGAAAGCAAATTCAAATCAGACTTCAACTTCTAATTTGTTATCCCACAAAGCATATCGGTGTTGTACGCCGAGAAAGTCTCGACCGAAGGAGGGAAATCACTGCTTTTTCAAACCTTTTGTTGAAAAACAAAACCGAGAATGACGAAGCAGGATCGGAGATTTTATACTACGCTATAAAAAATACAATGCGAAGCAGCGAGGCTGCAATTAACAACTTTTTTTTTGCTTGAGTGCAACATTTCGCGCGTGAAATGTACCCGCAAGAGTTTCATGGAAAATCGGTAAGAAGAATTAGGATGAACATTTGGAACAAAAGAATCGACAAACATACAGAACATGGTAATTGATGATGAAAAATATTTCGTAATCCAAATAGAGTTTTGAGGACAATTTATTAAGATTTCTGGTCATTATCAAAGAGAAGCAATGTTGATTGGTTATTAAAATAAGTTATAACAAAACAGCCTAAGTTCGTTATTCGAAACGATCGCCAAGCTGCCACTGTAGACAATCTTCTGATATCTTGGCGAGCGAAATCTGGGAATAGGAAACAGGAACAGAGAGCGGCCGAAAACAAAAAGATTCACTGACGTAGCCGTCTCCCTCTCCTCGCCCCAAGCAAATCATCTACTCGAGATTGGGCTCAAGTGAAAGTCTGGGTAAACGAAAGCTAGCTTTTTCGAGTTCTCCCAAACTTCCACGAGTGTTTCTATAACTAGACATAGAAACACAGAGAGAATGCTTTTTTTATTCTTTCGATCAGAAAACCCAGGGAGAAAAAGAAAGGAAAATCATCCATTTATTTTTATTCACCGAGTTATAGAAGTACGTGGCGCGGTTCATTCAACCAAAATTTCCGGAAATTTCGGTCTAAAACTGAATGGATCGGTTCGGTCCAACCGGAAAAGTTTCGAAAAAATCAGCCCATCTTTCGAGGTGGACCACTTTTCTCGGTTGGATCGGTCCGATCAAAATGGACCGTTCCATTTCACCATTGCGACCCATTCTCAATACCAGTAGCTCGCTGTTCGGTATTTTCCATGTACTGACAACATGGAGGAAAACACTTATTATGCAGCTTTTATGGACTGTTAACAGCGGATCTATCGGTGTTACTCGCACATCGATCCATGCGCAGTTACAACAGGTCTGGAGCTGCTTCGCAAGCCAAGTGTATGTTTTGGCTGTTAACGGCTCTTAAAGACGGTTTATTTCCCGAGAGAATTTGGAATGATCTTTACGTCATTCGAAAATGGTTCTTGAACTCATACGGCAAATATCTGGGAACGGTCCGCTCAAAATAATACTACGCTGGAAACAGCTCACACGATATCATTGATATCACCGTCAAAATCGTCATCTAGCTCTAGTATGAACAACAGTGATCCAACATCCTCCATTTAAATGAGCGCGAACTCGTTTTGCGAGTGGAGTGGAACGAGACCGTCCGGACCCGTCGCGATCCATTCGACACCAAGAAATTTTCGAACTTCAGCCCGGAAATTATGGTTGAATGGATCGCGTCCACGGTTTTCAGCGCACGTTTTCTGGTTCTTTCTTAACAGGATATTTTCTAAATTAGTGTAATACAAGAAGAGTGGTCGGCCTTTAAAAAACCAATAAAAGATCGACACATCAGGTGAAGAATATTACCTAAGCAACCTTCGCTACCTACTTTCTTTTTTTCCTGTCACCTGTCTCAAGGAGTCTTAACAACATGTATCGATATTGGAAGAAGAAATAAGAACTCGATCGACGCTAGCAATAAGGGGGTTGAATAACATTTGTTACAGTTTGGCTCTCATTTGTCTCTACAATTGCACCTTGTCCCAATGTGACTCCATATTCGCGTTTGCTCTTTCTAATGTTTTGTGATAATTGTAAATAGTGTAACTATTGAATATTCGATCTTGTTTTACCGTTATTCCTGGATAGCGAATGAATTAAGTGTAGTTAATAGCAACTGACATATATCCGGTCGCTCAAGTCAGCATTGAGCTAATCAGGCTCTGCCCAGCGTCAACTTCAAACTGAGTTTTTTCAATCAATCAACGGTAAACAAAGGATTTATGTGTATATTGTTGATCTTATTTCTCTGCTCAGTTGGGAATTAAAACTCACGATACGTAAAGCTGAAAAAGGACGCTTTAAAATACTTAAGGTGAAATTCCCGATTAGTTTCAACCGGAACATAATTACCAAACAATATTTCATTAAAACTTTCTTATAGCACGATCCATTAGGATGTCCATAAGACACGTCTTTTATGCACCTAATATCTTTTACTGGAGCGAATTGGAGAAAACTTAAGTGAGTGTTAATTCACAGAAAGGTGAATTAACATATGAAACAAATGTCTCATGTTTCGCAGCAAGCTTATTTCAATGTGAAACTTACGTCACCGAAAGAAATTTGATAGGAATATAATTTGTCTTTTAAAATCACTTACTCATTATGCTCTTAAATGCTAAATTTTGACATAAAGGTGAAAAGGTGGAATCCCGTAAACAAAAGAAAGTAGTTTTAATAATTAATTACCTTTATTTATTTACATTTTCAATTTTAGATATCTACATCATTATTGTTATTTTGAAAAACGTAAAAAAAGCAAGGGAAAAAAATAAGATGTCCAGCTAATTACAACACAAGTTAGGCAACGCATCATTTTCTGTCTCTCAGTGGTATTTAACATTCTTGAATTTTGAATTTTGAATTTTTAAGTCCAAGTATCAATAACTGACCATCAAAAAACCTGTAAAAACCTGATGATTATAATACTTTCATACGCACAGATTTCCATGGAAACTCGATAACTGCCTGTTAAAAGAGGCCCGTCAATCAGCCCTTGCGTATTTAAATAAAATGCACTTTTTGTCAAACAACAAGCTTAACGTGTTGAGCGAAAAACTACAACTGCTATAATAAGACTTCTAAACAGAATTTTTCACACTCTGCAAAATCGTCGAGACTTTCATTTCCTAGTTGTGCTACAATTGAATCAATACTACTTTGATGGTGGTCGGAGGATCTTTATTTCGCAGTCAACCAAACCATTAAAATAATTATGCGTACTTTTTTCCGTATTTTATTTTGTTAAATGATTTCTGTTAAAATTTTACCTGCGGGCATTAGCACTGGATTGGTAATTGAGAATTCTGGCAGAAGAAAGTGGAATATTTTCCTGTTAGCAGCTGAATGACAAGATTGTCCAATGAATATCAACATGATGTACACAGGTGTGACACGAAAATCATAATAGAGGTTCATTTGTGATCAGTGGTCGACAGTTGGCTAAGTTAAACTGTTCCATTTGTTTAGAAAACGATCATCAGAGACGCTGATACAGCTACTTGTTATTGGAATTCCCTGTACAGCCGGACAAGATCAAATTAGCAACCTTTTTTTTCAGCCCCTTGCAGTATGACAGAAAACTGCTCGGTAAATTGCTCAGAGGGCAAAAACATGACACAAGACACGAAATTATGTAAGGATTTCACCTTGTTTGAAGTCGAAAGCGTTCCGCTATCGATCATCATACTGAACTCCGGGTTGAACACCATTCTTGTGATAGTGTCAATCTTAGCGAATAGTTTGGTTGTATCTGCGGTATGGAGAACTACCTCGCTACGTTATCCTTCGATCGTGTTCCTCTGCGGTCTCGCCGTGTCCGATCTAGCCGTTGGTTTGGTCGTCCAGCCCTGGTTCGTTGCTGTGGAGTTGTTAAAAATTCACGGACTTCCATCAGGAGGCGACTGTACGCTGGAAACAGCGTTTTTAGCACTGGGTTTTTTAGTTTGTGGTGTTTCATTTGGTCTTGTAACACTCATCAGTGTGGACAGATACATAGCGATTCAATATCCCCTGAGGTATCCCAGTATTGTAACCCTTCCTCGTGTGCTTTTCCTCATCACATTGTGCTGGTTAGCAAGCACTTTTTGTTCGAGTCTAATTCTTTGGCATTTTAGCGCATTTTTGTACGTCGTGGCCACTGTGATGATGGTGTTCCTTGGAACATCCACGGTTATCCATGTAATTATCTACAGAATAGTTCGTCGACACAGAAACGAGATCCGGGCACAAGAACAGGCAGTCCAAACGACAAACGAATTCAACATGGCGCGCTTTAAGAAAACCGCCGTGAATACGTTCATCGTCTATTATTTTTTGCTCCTGTGTTACGTTCCTTTTTCTATCGCTTGGGTGCTGAGGATGACGGGAGCCACCAGCCTCGACAACCCGATAGTGTGGAAAGTAGCGAACACAATAGTGTTTCTGAACTCTGCCGTCAATCCGTTTCTTTACTGTTGGCGCCTTCCTGCTATACGTGCACCAGTCATGACTTTATTGAAGAAAATCTTTTGTCGCTGAACAATCACTGGAGTATGAAAACTACAAATGATCACATAGAAGACCATAGCTTTTTTTTTTTAATGACAAGGTTACCTGTGAGTAAGTGTGCAACTGACGTTTATAAACCGGCTGAAATTGCCGTGTTGTGGAGATGCTCTCATGTTAGTGAATTGTAGTAAGTACTAAACACGGATTTGGGGAGAGCTTGACTTAAATATATCGACGTTTTTGTTGTCAAAATTCGTCCGATTTTTGTCGATGTGGCTTGCTAGTTTAAAGGTTTCGTTTTACTTTGAGGCATCCATGCATTAAGGAGTTTTTAGCTTTTTCGTGTTCATACTATAACAAGCTGGTAAACAACTCAGATTATCATTCGATGCATTTTTTCCTTCCGTTTCATTGGCCGAGAGCCCACCACGTGCCCTGCAAATAACTGCCTACAAATAATGGTCTGCTCATGCGTAATACCGTCTAAATGTGTTTTGCTCACTGCAAATAATATTCTGCTCATCCGTAATTGTAACCACGCTCCCGAGTGAAAACTGAATAATCGCCGATGGCATTATAATATTCACGTGAGATGGTGTTAAGCTAAGGCTAGAGTATTGGCCTAAAAGTTTATAAATAAATAATTCAAATACGTAACGAATTAAACCGCTCATGTTATTATTTACTAATATTATGGAAGACACTAGCTAACTAAATTGTAGACTGTGAAAACTTTGAACGACCACTTTGCCGCCGGCAATCAAGCGAAAAGCGCCTTATGTGACTCATATTTGGGGTTTTGGGAACTTAAAGAAATTTTAAAAAATGACATCAATTAAGTAAGTAGGACGGAAAAAACGTTTTAGTAACCTTTTGTAAGATTATGATCCAAAATTTTAGAATAGTAAAAGAATCAGTCGTTTATTTTGCATAGTAGTTGTTATTACGGATGCAAAATGATAGACCTTTTAGCTTGTTTGTTCTCTTTTTGTTTTGACGTTCTGCAATACTAAGGATTTCTGCTTTTACTGGGATACCTGTTCAATAAACTCAAACAATGTGCCTCCCAATATTTGCATTGCAAGACCTGAGGTTGTTTGTGCTTGACACGTTTTCTGTTTATCTCTCTTCATATTTTGCACGGTGTTCATTTGAATGTGGAAAAGTAATATTCGTTTTGCATCAACTACGCTATACGATTGGCTTAAAAAACTCGCGCGTCTTTCTCGTCCGATCAGAAGTAAAAACAGAACCTATCGTAACTAGCCCGCGCCCGTTTTCGGTCACGGTTTTCCGGGCAATTTCCTTTCGCCTAGCTGTTTACGAGCAAGTTCTTTTCGTGTTGCGTAGCTGTTTACCCCGGGGGAGGTACTTTGGGAATTTCTGGGTGGGGATGTGCCGCTGGGACCCTGGAACCCTTAGTCTATACTAGAGCTAGTTCAGCTGAATTTTGCTACCCTATACTAGAGTAAACTCCCCAAATCCCCCCATCTATCGACACTGTTGAGGCTGATTAGCATAAATTTAAACTTGCCGATTTGATTTTTTTATATTTTTGAGTGACAATTCCTGGTTTCCTTAGTCTAGATAAAATCTTCAACCAACTGGTCAGTTTTTGTGAAAAATTATACCCTATTCTAGAGCCAAACGCTCTGATTTATATACCCTATCCTAGAGTAAACTGCTCGAAAACCATACCCTTCACAGCGGCACATACCTATATAGCCCATATATGGCAGTGCCCCCCCCCCCCCCCGGGCTGTTTACCAGCAAGTTCTTTGTGTGTTGCGTGGCTGTTCACCAGCAAGTTCCTTGTGTGTGGCTTAGCTGTTTGAGAACAAAACGTGAGCATTTTTTCTTCATTTTAATTTGACTACAACATGCAAACACATTGCATCAGAGCGACGATCGATACTCAAGTAGCACCTTACTTCGATCGCGAGCGTGATCGCACGATTGTGTGACTTTGAAATAACCTTGGAGCATTTTTGAACAAACCTGAGTAAAATAATACCTTGCCTGCGTCGCATACGGCCTAAACCGCCGGTTTAGACCATACCGGGGATTTTGTGACGCATCCGGCTGCAACACATGCTAAATAATACCTTATCGAGAATTACCTTGATCAGTTTCCTTGAGAAACTTCGAATTAGTTCTGAGCACCTTGATCATTCTGTACTGAATTTGGGCGCAAAAGCTATAACACAAAACGTACAGACTTGTTGCTGCCATGCATAGCATTTATTTAGCTTTCGGGGAGTATCGAGGGAGCTCCTAGGAAACATTCTGGTGTGCTATGCTGCTTTTGTTTACCTCATATCGATTTATTTAGCAGTACTGAAATGTGTGATTCGTCATTTCGAAATAACGAAAATGAATCGTCTCTGGCTTACACAGATATTTTTGTATCGTTTCTGTAAAGGTTATATTGCTGAATTAAGAATTCGACTTGGCAGCGGTGTCAAGTTGACTGCGTTGAGACAAACCCAGCCCCAATTGTGACTGACTTTGATGTCAGTTAAACTATTTCTGCCCCTTACTCACAAGGAAGCACTCTGTAGCAAACTCTCTAATTTACATTGTTTTTCAACACCATAGACTGATTTCCAGCGCTGCTGGTATGGCCCAGATCTTACACAAGGGGGATTCTTTATACAACTTGCTGTCAAAGTGCACTCGGCAATCGTTTTTGCTTCTTTGTGAGTTACCATAGAAAGTGTCTGTATTTAACTCTAATTTTAGCTTGCACTTCAGTGAAAGTTTGGCAGGGAATATCAAAGCTCATTCGATATAAAACAATTGGTAATAAATTATAATGATTATAATTCATAGCCTCTTTTATTCTGCTTGTAGGACACTGAAGTGGTTACATATGCATCTTACTGGCCTAACCTACTTCACATTTTCAGCATAACAGACTTGTCAGTGTAAACAAGTATAATTTGGCTAGAAAAGGTTTCACAAGACAGTACACAATGACCAGAGTCGTAGAAATCATTCCATATTTGTACCATCTGAGTTGTCATCTGAGCAAGCTTGCAATAAACGGTCTTTACTTGTTCTTTAAAGACTCATTGTCTCTAAATAAATCCGTTTTAGTAGTTGGTTTTATATCTATATATGCGTTGTTCATGTTTCAAATAAATGATGAAGGATCACTACAAAGAAACGTATTACTGTTAATGAGGTAACATGCATGTATTGCATGTCCGATCATGTACACACTGCGTACCTATTTTGGTAAATGGTTCTATAGCTATTCAGAGCATACAGAACATACAGAGATGTGTTCATAGTATAACAGAAAAGAGAATATATTACATGTTTTCAAAATGTTGTTCTGACAGTAAATAAAGGTTCAGTTCAATGTTTCAAGAAGTTGAAGACATTGAGATCTTTAAGGTGAGTGGAATGCTGGTTCCAGAGAATAGTCGCTGTGTAAGCTATTGTTTGTTTTCCAGATTGGTACGTACTTTTGATATGTATAAATTTTGCCAAGATGCATATCTAGTATTGTATCCGTGTATTTTACTGGCGTTTTGAAAGAAATCTTGAAACAAGTTTGGTATGAATAGGAGCCCTTTATGCCAAAGATGCGTGAATTCAGGGCTTGGAGTCTCTTAACGTTATTTACTGTGAGAACATCTTGAATGGACCCGTCCATTTATGCAAGCCTGGTTGGTTTTTTTTTTTTTACATTTATAAAGCCCTGTCCAAACGGGAAATGTTTGGCGATCAAACACGATCAACCATTGTTTGGTGACCAAACATTTTCCCGTTTAGACACCTTGTTTGATCGTGTTGGATCGTCTTTGATGAAATTTGAACGAAGTCAAACATTCGATCAAACACTGTAAACATTTTGTCCGTTTGAACATGTTTGATACCGTTTGGTCACACAGTACAACATCAATATGTTTGTCACCAAACAATGTTTGATCGTGTTTGATCGCAAAACAGTTCTAGTTTCGACAGGGTTTTACATGTATTTCTTTGAAAAAAAAAAAAAAAAACTCAATGCAAACAGAAAAGCCAGCTGGAACTCCCAATATTGCATTCAGCGCTGGCTTGAGTTCTAAGTAAATTTCTAATTGGCATCTACGACTATTAGCAGATACCACGGTTTTTGTCTCCTTGTCCACAATATCTCAACCAGTAAATGAGGTTAAATATTGCGAAGAGAAGAGGAAATGCAACTCTTGAATAACTTTCCAGTGAATGGGAGTTGAACTGGAAGTAGTACATCTTGGCCTCTTGGGCGAAAGACTTTCGACTTAACGAGGATCTAGATCTGTCCTCTTCATTGTTGTTTGTAGTCACAGCGAGACGAACAGTACTCGAACTTGAAACGTTTTCATTCTCCATGCCTTCCGTGGCGCCCTCGGATTTCAGTGACTCGGCGACTTTAACCAAAGTACAAGGCTGGGATCGGATGAAAAGAACAAGATGTCATTGATTCGCGAACATTACATTTTGAAATAGGATCTATGTCACGGTTTGCGTGTCTTTGGGGAGCAGAGTGGCGCAGTGGTGAGAGCGCTCGCCTCCCACCAATGAGTCCCGGTCTCGATTCCCGAACCCGGGACTCTGCTCCGAGAGATTTTTCTCCGGGTACTCCGGTTTTCCCCTCTCCTCAAAAAACAACATTTCCAAATTCCAATTCGATCCTGGAATGCACGGACATTTCTGAACGAGTTCTTGTGAACTCCTTGGTGCTCCGTGGGTAAACAAATTACATATTTACATACATTATTTACATATATTTACATATTTTTTTACATACTATTAAATCTTGAAAAGTTTACCCTAAATTTTTCAAGTTCGTCTCCAAACTACAAGTTAGCATACCTCATTCATGTTTGATTCCTGATATTTCATTAGAGCACAGTGCACCGCAGCATACTCCATCAAGCTGGCAAATACGAACACAAAACACGTGATAACGTACACATCAAGAGCTGTAGCGTACGACACATTTGGAGTGGCGCCGCCGCCGTGGAGGAAGCTCCCCATGGCTAGAATAGTTATGACTCCAAGAGAGACGCGGGCAGGGGTGGATTCCGGGTCAATCCAAAATGAGATCCAGCTGAGGAGAACGACTAGAGTGATAGGAAGGTAAAACCCATACACGTAGAACATCAGGCGTCTTTTAAAGATAAATGTAGCCTCGGGCTCGGAGAAAACACCTGCAGAAAAAAGGCGGATCGAAATGGTGGCATGCATGAGAAAAATGAAGGCAATGAATATTTATCCACTATAACTAACTTGTACAGCGAACATAACGGAAAAGTTTGACGATTTTGTTGTCATTCCATTGTTATAGCCCACGAGTGAAGCCTTTTCTTCGACTGGACGAAAACGCATCGCGCGAAACTGAATGAGTGCTCCATATTTTGTTCCGACTAAAGGGTAACGCTGGAAAACTTAGCTTTTCCAAACTTGCTACGGTGTTTAATATAACTTTATTAACTTCAAGCTGACAATCAACTGCGTGTAGGGCCCATTCGTCAAAGACTGTGGAAAATTTATGCGCGCGACGCCTCGAGCAGAATAGAACGGTGCAATGAATTATAGATGGCAAGGCACTTAATTACTGTCCCCATAAATAACAACGAGTTCTGTTTAATCTTGACACTCAAAATTCCCCTTTGTAACATTGAGGTTCTTGGGGACACTGTTTCCCTAGGGGCCAGTAATAATCTGAATGTGGCTTGTGTTTGTAGCCGATATAACGCGCGCTCTGATTGGCTAATTCTAGGGAATTATTCTCCCGTAATGTCCACGGGCCGATTACGGGCACGCAAACCAAAGCAAAAAGCCGTATCAACTTATTAACCTCGAACGTTCGATCTTTACGGGAAAATCTCAAACCTCCACCCCGCCGTATTGACCTCGCTATCGTTCGGTCAATACGGCAAGATCTCGGCTTGAGAGTTTCCCGTAAAGACAGAAGGCTCGAGGTTAATAAGTAGTTACAGTTGAAACTTATCGCAAACCTGTGTTATAGACTCCTCTCTTATCTTTGCTGACCACTGAACTTAAGTCATACTGAGGAATCTCCATGTCTTTGGGCACAATCACTCCACTACCATTCCTCCATCTTACGATCACGTTATCTTCCGTCTGGGAATCTTATGTGAGAAAAAAATCGTTTTTTTTTTTCTACTGTTAACAGGAAATAGGCCACCTTTTACCACCCAGTAACTGCAATGAAAGTTGAACAATTTTGTACTTACAGCAACCAACATAGAAATGGCAGGTCTGTTGATCCATAGGAAATTCACGAAAATTCATCTGACAGGCAAGCACGGTGGTGATTCTGAAAACAAATGTCGAGGAAACGTAGCGATGTGCTTAAAGTTATGCAAAAATTCAACTTTTTTGTAATAATTGGGACACCGAAAATGTGGCGAGACATGATCATTTTAAGCTACCGTTTAGACAAGTTAATGTACCTATTCAAGAAATGCTGTGTTTGGCGACACAGTCTTAAAGAAATGTTTTTTAAGGGGCTAAACGTCTTCGTTCAGGATTTGATGCGTGATGCCATAGTCAAAAAAATCTAACCTCGTTCTTATAAGTAACTTAATAACAAAACGTGCAAGAGTTAGATTTTAGGCTCTATTTTCGCAACCTGCGTACACAACTGCGCTAATCTCTCTCTCTCTCAACAAAGATTTATGGCTGTGGCAATGTCGATGGTTAAATTCTCTTGTTAGGTATTTAGGGTGTATATTTATTTGCCATCAGTGTTCTACTTTCCCCCTTCAAAAAAGATAAAAACAAAAGATAAAGAAAAATGAAGAAAGAAAATGACTGAGGCAAGTGGCCCGGCTTGCCTCATACTGGCTACAGCCCTGAAAATAAACTAGAAGTGAAGCCATTAACCAGTCTGACGTTGTCACCAAGCTTGCATATTTTAGTTTGTTCTATTCGCAGCACCCTACCTTGCGCTCAGTAGAATGCTTCCGTCAGGGCTGATACCGAACAGAACATTTTGAGTTGGTACCATGTGAAAACGCGCTTCCTTGCTGTTCCGGAAGTAAACATCAGGCTGCCAGACATGCTTACTGAGTGCCGGACTGAGGATCACTCTCTGGTCCGCTTCTTTTCCCGGAAGTGGCTTGTACACAAGGCGCGTGTCCTTCCATCGCTGTCGGAAGAACATGTCTAGCGAGAATTCCTGTGGGAAGATACAATTATACTTCACTCTTGATTAAATTTTATCAAATCACCCATAACTCATAACATCGTGGAAAGTCGTCTTGCTGGAACTCGTGTAACTGTCTGCATTTGCGGTGAATAAATGAAACAAGCATAAGGATAAAGAGAATAACTACGCAGCAAAATTATAAGTTATAACAACAACACAAAAGCCATCAATGGCCAAGTTAGGATACAGAGTTGTCTGAGGTCCATCGAATTCTCACTGAAGTACCAACGTACAATTCTTGTCTGCATTTCTGTCTGATATGCGAGAAACGGACTATACGTACCATATCCTTTTCATTGATGGAGCTTACACTTGATACATACGTCTCCACATCAACCACAACTGGGCCCCCTAAAGAAAAGATAAACTTACATTGCTTGTTTACAGTGAAGCTCCTAAGAAATGACACTGTACCTTTAAAATGTTATTAACAATTTCAGACGAAGGCGCTTCGGAGTTTGGAAGTTGTAGGTTTAGTTTATCCTTTCTTGCTATTTTCTATACATGTTGTACATGAGATCAAAGCCCTTGTTTCCACTTGCTACCCTGTTATGGACAAGGTTCCTCATTTGACTCCCTCTCGTTAAGCGACCCCAGTCTCGTTCCTTGAATCCTCGTTCCTTACTGCGCAAGCTTAACGAAACGAGTGACATTCGAGAGTTCCGTTGCGGCTCGATTTTGATTGGTTTTAAAAACGATAGAAATGAGCGGAAGTAGAACATCAGCGTGTCGGTTGAGCCACGCGTTTGTTAGCTAGGCATGCGCATTTGAACCAGAAGTCTGATCTTTTCGGAATTCCAATCAGCACTCGTTTCCCGACCGCTGGTCAAGGGGAGCGAAGACTCCGGGTCCGAAGTGGAGAGGAAGAAACTTGTCTTTAGGCGTACCCAACGTGGCCGTGTATTGCATCGGAAGTTTACGAAACCGAATCATACCCGTCCGGCCACTGTAATAACAGTCTTTTAACTGTTACTCGCCCTCCCTCAAGTTCCTAAATTAAAATAATTATGCCCTGGCGCTAAGTAGAATTTTAAATATCATAACCGGTGTATTTGTGGCCTATTACGTTAACTTTCAGTTTATTTTTTTTAATTTTTGTTGCTGGGTGTAGCTAAGTAACTCGACCACCATAAACTAACATTGAACATTCAGCACTAAGATTCAGCACCATCAGGACTTAACAATCCTTACCAGTCGAATTTGGTCTCACGGAACCGTCGTAGCCATTTTTAATCCATACAAGTAAATCATCAACGCTTCTATTGCAGGCTTCATTGTATCTAATAAACAACAAATATCGCAGCAACAACAATATGTAATAATGCAATGAGGAATACAAAAGCAAAAACCGACACAACGTAGGATGATTTTAAATATCGGCTACATAAAAACACGTACCAATGTAAAATTTTCCATTGTACCTGAAGAAGGCTGGTTTGGCCAGCCAAAATATAGTACACCTTCAAAAAATCATCCATCGTTGTGTCGGTTTTTGCTTTTGTATTCTTCATTTTATATGTAAAGCCGATTAGATCACTGTTGATCCAACGTATACCAGCAGGATCATCGTTCCGGTTGTGGGTTGGGTTGTGGTTTGTGGGCTGCTTGGCAAAGCTAGTTGATTTGGATAGGGCGGTGATTTAAATTAAACCCCATCACACCTCCGGGCTGTTTTGTCTGTTTTGGACACCTGCTACCTCTAATAAACCCAGAAACCGCTATTTTTAGACGCTATGGTTGTGTTAAGATAAACAATTCAGCCGCAGCATTAGCATTGTTTTTCTGTCTTTTATCAATTAAATAAATAACATACCCTTTATATAAAAATACTACTGTTAAAATAATACACTGTGTTGTTTTTATAAGGACGGTGACTTCAAAATAGTTCAGCTATATTGCCGACAGTTGTTTGCTTCTACCAGCGTTTAATTAACACGGCGTGACCGCAGTCTTTTGAAGGTCGGCTCATAGCTGGTGAAATAAACTATATTTCTGCATATTTCTGTATCTGTTTATAAATAAAAATCTATTCTGAGAGACTAAGGAAATTGCAAACCTTATTGCGTAAGTGAGTTAAATGCTAGCACTGAATGAGCCACCCAACGGGTTTATACAAAAATTAAAACTATTCTAAGTTCAGCTATCGATCTGTTTTGGAACAACATTGCAGTTGTTTCAGAAAGAGCTGTCTTTCTATTCCGCCCGTCTTATTAACATGCTTATACCTTAAGCCCAATCTATCACAATACCTTAACAAGTTTGCCAACCTCGAATTCAACGTATTTTGTATGCATTTAGCTGTTTATGGTTAAGAATTTACCGGTTTTTCCGAGCGAGTACTATAAAACATGCTTGGATCGAATCATTGCAAAGTTGATATTAAACCTAATATTCGAATTGTAAGGAAAAATCGTTTTTAGGCTCCCATCGTTCTATTCATGGTACGTTGAATCCGAATCGAAAACTCAGGTGCTATAGCTTTGTTATCAGGAAACGTAAATGTGATTAAATTCTATCAGAGAGAAGAGCTATTTTGAATGGCATGAAAGATGTCTTTCATAAATTAGTATAGACATGCAAAGTGTTATTACATCCTTCAAACTAAACTCAGAGAACTGATTTAGTTTACGTTTTAGATACATACCCTCCGTTAGCAATTTTCAGGAAACTAGCCAAGTACAAAAACCTCAAAGCCATGCCAGCAGGGAATTTTCCTCCATTATCAAAATACCTTTTGGAGATTAAATGCATTCTCCAGCAACGTACTTCAAAATGACAACCACGTTTGACTAAAAACAAAGACAGAGCATTTTAAAATAGAATACACATGTATAAAAGCAGAAACCGCTATGGCATTGTTCCAAGCGCCCATAGAAAAACTCTTTCAACTTAAGTCGTTTTAATAAATAACAGAATGTTGTTGTTATACCTGAGGACTTTAGCGAGCTCCTGACGCTTCTGTCGTAGCGATATATCCGATCAGCTTTACCGTACACAACCTCTCTGGACAAAAATTCAAAATGTGCAAGTTTCCCTTACTACTACAACACATCTCCCCCCGTATTCTTGAACTAACGACATTTTTAAAATTATCACCTTGACGTCTAGGAGTTAAAAGCAGGGCTCCAGCTTGTGACGTCTAAACGGTTCACCGGCGCAGATAAAGATATTACTGCCTACAGCGGGTTGTAAGCAGTTCTGTTTATTATATACCTCTCGTTGTATGGTTTTATCCACTCATTAACTCGTTTGGAAATTTCCAAATGCGAAAACACGAAAGCTCTCTGTTAAATCCTCTTTCCACGACACTAAATCCGACATAAGCTCAGGAAAGGAGAAAATGCAGGTTTTTGCAAAGATTTAATGAAAAACGAACTGATAATTTATTAATAACAGAAAACCGCCAACCCCCAAGTGCAGGGATGGAAGCGACTCATCATAAGCTTCCAGTATTGGTACGTTGAAAACCTTATTCCCTCAGTCTGGGAATAGTTATTTGAAAACAATAATCGTTATAACAGCGAATAGTTGATTTGCACTCGTGTAAAATACGTCGAGGTCAAGACTTTCTCTGTCTCTTGCGCGACGAAATGTGAAGCAATTTGTTGGAAAATTAAATGGCAGCTGGAGGCCATCAGATATAAACAACAGGCCGGCAGGTGCTACCACACTATAAAAGTACTTAACTGACTAGCTTAGAGCTGTACAAAGTTAAATTATATCCTTCTTATGAAGATCACTGATGAGTCAATGAAAAAGTACACATAAGTTATGAATGTCGCAAATGCTAATAGAACAATAAGGGCGAGCATGGATGGCGCCGTGATGAGAGCGCTCGCCTCCCACCAATGTGTCCCGGGCTCGCTATTCTTGCCCGATGCCATATGTGGGTTGAGTTTGTTGTTGGTTCTCGCCTTGCTCCAAGGGTTTTTCTCTGGGTTCTCAGGTTTTCCTCTCTCCACAAAATCCAACAGTCCCAGGATGGAGGACCTGCATATAAGGCTAATGTGGCTTCCTCTATAAATATTTTATTTTATTTATTTATTTACTTATTTATTTATTTATTTATTTTAAGATGACAACTCTTGTGTGAAATGAATTAAGCTACACCCAACTACAAAAAGAGGGGGGGGGGGGGGGGTGTTTACAAATCAGTTAAGTTCGCGGACCGAACATGAAACTGACCAATATCAGCGCTGGAAAAAAAGGTATTTTAAAGTTTTGATAATTAATAATTTGCCTCCCAAGGGCTTAAATTAACGCAGATAGGGCTTTGCAGTCTTAACACTTGTAATTTCATCAGTGTGTACAAATAACGGAAATCCTGGCTAGATGGAAGCGTCGAATGCTAAAATGACGCTCTTTGTAAAACCCGTCAAAATAACTTTAAAGGAAAACATTGTTTTAGAGGTTAGAATATTTCAAATGGATCAGTACTGGCCCAATAATGACCATTAAACATTTGAAATAAGGCAGAAAAAATAAATTAAATAAATAAATAGGGCTTTGACCACAGATGAAGTCTTAAAACCCCAGGTATTTTAATGTTCTGTTTATTTTTGTTCAGTCATAGCAGGTAGCTGGTCTTTGCCATTTTTATCTTAATTGACTATGCGACACCTTAAATAAACCGTTAATAATACAGGAAATTTTCTATTAATTACCTCCAAAATAAATAACTTAACCAACATCCCGCGCCTTCAACGTTGACATCGCGTAACGTTCCGTTTCCCATCAGTTCTGTCGTCCTTCCCACAATTCTTGATATTTAATTACGTAATCTGCAAATGTTGTGAAACGCTAAAACATTATTTCCAAATATAATGCCTCGCCTTCAGGTCCATTTTATTTGCATTTTTTAACACATAGAAACGTTTGAGGTATCTCTTTCAAAGAACGACTTATCTCACAGCGTTTACCATGGCTCAGCGATGTGTTTGTTCGTACATCTTTGCCTGGCGATCCAATATATGTGAAAAGTACCTTCGGAGTGGACCTGGAACATATTGGATTCGACCTTCCTGCTCGCGTGCTGGATTGAGAAGTATTCAACTTAATGTTATTTGCAGTTGTGTTGGAAGTTACATCAGCTAACATGCTTCGAAAATGTCTCTATAACTGATTTTGGTCAATTCGAAAGGGGTTTTGCAGTTGATTTATTGAATCATGCCACATCATATTTTAAATACTGCCATATGCATAGATCATTTATTATGCATACAGCTCCTTGTTTAACTTAACAATAGCCGAGACAATAGAATCCCTTTGAGACTTACCTGCTTCGAATAACTATAAAGTTTTCTATTTTATTTCATAATGCTTTTTTAATTGTAAAAGAAATGAATGGACTGGACTGGACTGGACTGGACTGGACTGGACTGGACTGGACTTGGGATATTGGACTGGATATGTAGATGAACATCGTTCCTGCCATGCATCAATAACATCTGGTTATGCTGCCCATTTATGTATCTCTTTTTGTCTTATTCAGTATTTTCAAGAACACGGAATCCATTTACATGGTATAATAAGATGCTGGACAAGCATCCAATCAGAACAAAATGTATCACATCGGGGGGTAATGTATAAAATAATGTATAACATTAACCTAACAATTATAATTCAAACGTCTAAATCATATAGCTATAGGAATAAGTTGTCCTGAAATAATGGCAGTTGCTGGTAGGGTAGTACGCTGAAGAGGGGTGGGGAACACTGTTGAGAGTGGTGTAGGCGGAGTAAAATGTATTTTGTGGGCTGTTCAGTCTACCACATTGAAGATGATCATAATTTAGCCAGAGAAAAGCAAGACTTGAGTGCGGAATAATTCTGTCCCAAACAATCAGAATCTGTTTCAAGAATTTTGATGAATGTTTTATCTTGAATGATAGTGGTCGTTGATTCGAGTTTAATAAATTCAAATGATTTCAAATGTCCAGTAGCTGAGATCTAGAAAGCTTTCATAAGAAGGAGTCCCAAAATTTTTATGGCCCTCCATGCCTTGAATTAAGGCCAGTAACAGGAGGCCAATGGCCCTCTGGCACCCCAGTAGATCTGCCAGTGAAATCTTCGAAATAAGCGTGCAGTCTCTGAAGTTTTCCAATTCTGCATAGTCAATGCCAATCATTATCTCACACAATTCAAGGATTCAATTTCTTCTCTTGTTACTTTCACAGTGCTGTATGGTATTGGTGATTTCATTGCTCAGAAAGCTACTGGCACTCAGAACAGTATCAATGATAAGGTATCTAATGTGTAGAACTTGCCTATGAGATGCACCTGAAGGCAATAATGGAAGATGTTGATTTCAACAAACAAGTTCATTAGACTTGGCAATGTTGAATACAATGTTACTACTATGATTTTCTTCAAGTGAGTCTTTAAGACTAATGTGGAAATGAGACATTCAACAATTTAGATTGATGAAGTACATTGCCTCTTCTTAATCACCAAAAACCTGAACACTGACATGAGTATGACTGACAAGATGTCAGTGATGTATCAGGGTTGTCCAAGCTGCCTTATTTTGGGGATTTATGAAGTTATCAAAGTTGTTTAGTTGACAATTTATTTTTAGACTATATTAGCCAATGAGATTGTCATAGTACTTCTCTTTTTTAACCTTACATGCAAGGTAAAATAATGTGAATAATTTGTTTTTGACTTTTATTAATTGCCTGGCAGTGCCTACTGAGATCTATGATATATGGTTCTCTCATAATGGCTCCCCTTGCTCATGTCCATTTCAACTTTTTGGAATGGCTCACTGTCAGTAAGGTAGGAGATTTATATTTTAGTTAACTCTATTTAAAAGCCATGTTTGCAGAAACCCTTGGGTTAAGGAAGGGGAATACAAGATTGTGTGGATTGCAGCTGCTATGACCATGACATCTTGAAAACTGCTTTTTTAACCCCTAAAAGGTATGATGAGCACCCTGTCCATTTTTATATGGGAGTCACTACTTTCCCCCAGCCTCTCCCCGGGTGCGGGTCCTTAGTAACCTTATATCAGTTTTGCATTGATTGGAATTGTCATTATCTCATTATTTTTAGATAGCAGCACGGGTTTCTCTTGTGCCCTTTGTGAAAATGTTTTTAGATCAATTTGGTTACTGGGCTCCAATTATTACTGCTGTTTACCATGTGAGGTGAGTACACCTTTATGATGGCAGGTATTTGCGATTTCATTTTTATAGAAAACATTAAAGGTCGCAGGTCTTTCAATCTCATCTCCATAGTCCGCGGGTTTTTGGTCAGCGGTGACCGAACGCCCGACGTTCTGGACGAAATTTAAAACCGGGACCAGAAAATCCTGGCTCGGGTTTAATTGTGCGCATGCGTTTAAGTTCAAGTTTATTAACGGTTTTTGGACATGCGTAGAGAGAGTAACTGTTGAACTGATGCTGGCTCACCTTCCGATTTCTCGGCAGAGATATTTGGTTTTTTTTAATTTCACGTTTCATCAAGCGAATCACGTATATATATGCCCAGCCTATTAAACATTTTTGCAGGTTTCAATTTTATATGCTGCAGTTTTTTTACCCCTCATGTATTTGGGACGCTTTATTTTAGTTTTTAATATGTTAAACTACCTTTTCTTCACTTTTTTTTCTCAGGATAAACAATTAACGGCTTGTCAAAAATAATAGCGGTTGTAAATTTAATAGAAATTTCTAACTCTACTTGTTTCTCAATGTGTAACATTTTGTTGTCGACCCTGCTATGGGAGGTTCGAAACGGAAATTTCTGATTTCATGACTACTAAATTTGCGAAGGACCTTGACCTTACCAAAAAATCCTTTTCAGCATGGGAGCGATGGAAGGCCTCAGTTATGATGATACTGTTGAAAGATTAAAGGAACTGTACTGGCCAACACTACAGGCCTGCTGGATGATCTGGCCTGTAGTTATGGTAAGTGCTATATACAGGCGTAAAAAAGCCAGCAGGGCTGTTAAGGACGTTGTCAGGTGGCTCTCCAGCCCGTGGGGTGCATGGGTCAGTAGCTATAGCACCCTGCGAACTGAGCCTCTCCTACTTAGCTAGAGAGGCTTAATGTCAATAGTGCAAAGTCGAATGGGTCTTCACGTTCCACTGCCCCTTCACTGTCATTGCTCAACGGAGTCTCCCCACCACAACACACTTTCGAGCCTCTGTGGATAAGAGAAGATATAGCCAAATGAGAGAAAATTCATCAATTTTATGGGAGAGCCACAGGGGATGAAAACGTGAGAGTTTTTCGTTCGATTCCAGCCTGACAAGTTTTCTCATGCCTTCCACGTCCAGATATATATGTTTTTATTTTTGTTGTATTTTTCATTTCTCGTCATTCAGGTCGTGAATTTTAAATTGATACCAGTAGCTCACCAACTGAACTTCTGCCTGGCTGTCAGTCTTGTATGGGCCACCATTCTGAATGTTATCCGCACCCCACAACTCTCAACATCAAGCAAATTGGAAGAAACTGAGCCCGCAGATATCATACCTCTTTCAAACTGTTCATTTGAAGCAGCTCAGCGGTGACTGTGAAATCTAGCTACTTCTGGCTACCTCTATTCAAAGCGCAAACATCATCACCAAACAGTCGCGCCGCGCGACATCTTGAGTGTGAAGCTTGGCAACTAGGCTATAAGTATACCATGCGCTCTCGCTCCTTTCAGGAATAATGAACGGATGGAGTTACTGATGAGTTGTTCGCTCAGGTAGCATTCACATTAGAAATTTTTTTAATACAGAGCTAAACCGGCTTTGAAGACTCCACGTGCTGATGCTTGGAACAAGAGTAATTTATTAACACAACACAACACAATGTATTTGATATTTGAGTTTCATATATTTGTACAGAACACAACCCACAACCGTCACTTAGTGGTTTATTTAACTATAATTATATCATGAGTCATTTCAACGTACTATTTCTTGTTATTGCTGATTAAATGGACAAAACATTAAATAGAGTGTGATTTGTCAATCCGAATGTCTTACTTTGAATGACCCATAACATTGCAGCCATTATCACGGTTTAGCAGTACATGTTGACCCGTGAAACGTAGACAGTATTATTAGGGCAGCGTGTACTCGGGAATAAAAGTCATAAAACAGGAGATTTGCCTGGTCAAGGGTTTTAACTAAGTCTGTAACTTCACATGCTGATAATGGTCAATACATTTGACTGTACCTTCTGACCGCACCCCTCCGAGGGGTAGGAGAGGTGTTTCTTTGTTGTCGCCGTGTTTCGTGCCATTAATAATGGGAAACTGAACATAACGTGTCCAGATTTTAACTTGTTACCTTTTCCGTCAAAAATGATATCTAAAGGATAAGGGTTTAGCCCTCGGGGTTGAGCCGTCCTGGATCCTATATGAAACTCTATTGGATACATGCCCATCCACCCCTGGAGGGGGCTGCTAATGTATCTAGCTAGGCGTTGGTTTATCCTAAGTACACGTGGTGGTTAAACTTTCTTGCACCGAGATCGATTTGATTTTCGCCGCTCTCTCGGATCCGGTTCCCGCGGGTCCTTATTCCCATAACACCGGCTGTTCATGGCTGGTAATCGAGCCTACTTTTTGGTTGACCCGAAAAGCTTCCATCTATTGTTTTCAACTTCCTTTGTGGGAAAATTTCAATAAAGGCTGGGATTGAGGGATTCTATTACGGAGTCTGCTGTTCAAGCCGCTGACCAGAATCAAAGATGGCGGTGTAACAGCACTGATTACAGTGTGAAACAAATTAAAATGAGCCTTCTTCGGCGGCTGTTGGCTTTACCGTCGCCTTTGGCTTTTCAGAGAACTATATCCGCATATAGAGGTAGTAAATGTTTGATTTTATTTAACATTTCTTCGCAATGGAGCCAGCAGGCGTTGTGACCGGTTGAAGCTGGCCTGCTTGTTGAGTTGTTCAGGTGATCAAACAGTTTGCTTCACGAAGTCTCCTTTTTTTTTTTGCCTCTAGCCAATTCGGCATCCAGCTCTGTAATTAGGATTCCAAGAAGATTTTTACAGCTCTACTGCAAGAAACTTAGTGCAGTAGTGGATCTGACAGGTGAGGCAGAGTATTTCTCTAGCTGGGCCGGGTCCGGGGTGTCCAACCGATGGAAATCAATGATCGGAAAAATAATCCAGTATTCGATAAGATTAGCTAATTGGTATCGATTAATATTGGTCAATCATCATTGAAGACTGACTGATTGTTATCGGTTATTGATTTCATGGACTGGACACCCCGGGTTTTCTACCACAACCAAATGTTGACAACACACTGTAATAGTATACTATTGGTAGTTAAGCTTGCACTTTCCTTGGTTATGAGATTTGTAAATCACATGTCTAATCCTCTTGGTATAAAACTTGTGGTGCATTTCTTGGGATGATAACAGTCAAAGATACAAGATCACTTGGGTCATGGTGCAGCAAAGGTACTGATGTTAATCAACTCTGGGCAAAGATTCATTAGTTCCTTTGAAACACCACGATGCAATTGATCTTAGATCATTGATCCTGAGTCAGATGATTCAATCAATCAATCAATCAAACTTTATTTAAAGAGGGTGACACTTTATAGTTAAAAAAAATTCTATAAAGATTGTAAGATACCCTTAGTCTGAGTGCTTAATCATACAGTTGAATCCTGCTATTTCAAACTCTCAGGGGAAGTGAAAAATGATTTGAAATAGTAGGAGTTCGAAATAGCTGATAGTAATGACTGAAGGGTGAATCAGAGGGAAATGGTTTTAAGTTCAAAATAATGGGGAATTTGAAATAACCAAGTTCGAATTAGCAAGGTCCAATTTTAGTTGCACTATGATAACACACTGTCTGTACAGTGTGCAGAATAAGGTGTTAATTAAATTAATGGGTAAAAACTTCAAGTGAACTACGTATTAAAACATGTGGTTTGATGTTTTGAGAGTAACAGTACTGGTAATCTCCAGTACAGTGCCACTCAAAACTATATAAGTTACAGTGTACATGTACCTCTCCTTGTCAAATGTGATCCTGATATCATGAGATTTCTTGTACATCCAGAGATACAACACTCATGTTCTGTGGTTCCAGAAATATCCATACCCACCACAAGGAGGGTTATGAGAGGTTTCAAGGGGGTGGGCTTTCAAAAGCCAAAATTTTAAAGGAAAGTGCAAACCAAAACTGGAATTTTTTGGGGTGTTGCTGAGTTCAAACCAAAAGACACTCCATGGGAGGGGCATGCATGTTTTTTGAAACAACATATTGTGAGCATAGAGTGAATGAATGAATGGATGAATGAATGAATGAAAGAGTGTTCCAACATACTTTTTTTTGTTGTAATTTACAAATCTGTAGTGCTACATTTAATATCTTCAGTTAATTCTCTAATGTGATGAACTTCAATCTGGCCCAATCTCCTACATGGGGGCAAGGAACTGAAGATCACTTTCTATCCTCTTCCAATATTAATTGATCAATACATAAGGTAGAGAGAGAACCAGAGAAGCAGATTTCATCAATAATTGATGAAATCTGTTTCTAATGGATGTTGTTTTGGTGTACCCCCAAATCAGTAGGTTATAGGCAATAAGTCTCTGACAATCTGTGAGAAATATAAGATAATTCATATTCAAGCTTATTACTCCACAAGTTGATTGAGGTTGTCATGATCCTAACTGGAGACAAATCAAAGATGTTTTATTTCCACTAGACAGCCACCTCACTTTCTGGTCCCAAAGGTGTTTTCAGATGAGAGATTCAGAGTGTTGTACACGGATACTGGTACATGTGAATAAGAAGAAATAATTTGCAACATCATTTTCTCCATTTCTGATACTTTCTTGTTTTTGTTTTCAAAGCTGACTCCTGGTCAAATGGTAGAAAATACGTCAGTGGTTTTGAAGATATCGAGGAACTTCACAAGTATGTGTCTTCAGGCTACGTGAAAGTTGAAAGCCAGTAATCATAACTTTGTTGAAACATAGAGAGAGTCAGTTACTTTTAGTATAGTTAATGAAAGTTCTTGAAATTCTACAAGTGGATACTTTTGTTTTACTTGTAATGTACAGAAATTGCTTAGTATTAGGAGGCACTAAAACTTTTACCAGAAACTAGAGTTACTGAAGTACTAGCCAGAAAAATGTCAGCTAATAAACAGCTTTGCATGAATGGAGTCTGGACATTTCAGAGTCGTAAAAAATCTGCATTATTTTGATGATGGCAACAAGATGACGACATGTCCGAACTCCATTCATGCAAACTGTTTACACTGTAAACAGCTAAAATTTCTCTTGACTCTTTTATGCCTAAACTACTGTATATCCAAACTGTAGACTGAAACACCTATAGTTGATAACGGTGACAAGATGATAAGGGCTCCATTCTTGCTAAACTGTAGGTTGAAATACTTTGCATAAATATGTCCCAAACAATAAATTGGAAAAAATTGTTGGAACACTTTGAATTGGGTTAGTGTTATGTTTAATGGACATATATATTAAAATTATTTATCATATTGCCTGTGTTTGTAGCCGATATAATGCGCACTCTGATTGGATCTGACTGGCAACTCTAGGGCATTATTCTCCCGTAATACCCATGGGGTGATTACGGGCCTGCAAAACCAAGGCAAAAAGCAGTATAAGGTCTCGGTTTGAGATTTGCCCGTAAAGACTTCACTCTCGGTCAATAAGTAGATGTTATTACTGTGTCTTTTGTGTTTTCTTTTTGTTGTAACAAGTGCTCCTGAAGAAGTCAAAAGAGTGTTCAGCCTTCAAAATGCAAGCCAGGTAAGATATCATATATTAATTATTAATGATAATATTAATTTAAAGTCTATTATATTAATTATTAATATCATAGATTTGTGTTGCACCCACATTGTGTTTGCATGTTGAAAAATATTCTACTCGGTTAATGCACTTGCTTGTGAAATATTCAGTTGTCGTCACTCGAAGAGAAATTTCATATCTCTGTACAGCCATGAAATATCCTCTATATGTGTGTTGTTCAAGCACAGTACCTCTTTCATTTACGTCATTCATGTTGATAAAGTAAAGATGGTGTACGTGTAAACTTGGTTACTGACAAAGTATGACCAGTTAACTACGGTCAAAGGTACCGTTGGTTATTTGATACATGTGCGTATTTCATGAATTACCTAAGCATAGGAAGACTACATTGCCTTAGTTGATATTTACCAATCCATTGTGATCCTTACTGTTTGCAGGTAGAGCACCGAAAAGTTGCACTTGAAAAAGTCAAAGAACAATACAACGACGAGGAAGAACGATACAGTAAGTTCAATGATTACATGTAATTACATTTACACTACATTACACAAGATCACTCTTGGCTTGATTTTAACGAAAAAATAGTCCATTTATTTAGTGCAAACTTGCGTACAAAAAACACATTTAATTCTCATTGTCTCAGAAACTTATCTTACACAGTCATTTTCTATGGCTGGTTTGCAATGTCACGCCATCAAAAATAAAAATCGTAACTATTCAATAAATTAAATCAAGAAGCTGAGATATGAAAGATGATTGATATATAAATAACCTCGCCAAGTTTTAAGTCTGTACGGTTTTCCATCCGCGCGTTATTCGGAAAAGTGTTTCACTCAAATTTATAGAACTTTGTAGGGTGTCGCCATGTTTGTGCCCCTTGGAGGGACCCAAACATGGCGGCCGTAAAGTAACAGAAACATCTGTCATTGAGTTTTGCCATTGAAACGAAACGTTATCACTCTAGAGCTCCGATACATTGAAATTAATACTTTGTCTAGAGCAAGGACTGTTTAGTTAGTAAAAACTTGAGCAATACCTCATCTTTTGACTTACTCAACAGCCTTATCGAGCCGCCATTTTAATGTCACGCAACGCATAAACTTGGAAATTCCGACGTGCTCCATTACTTAATGAGGAACCCTGTCGGGCTTAAACGTTGCAAAACGTTAAGTTATTAGAGGGTCTTACATCTGATGAAACGAAAACTTCACAAGGATTGGTAATTTCTTATTTTGGAAATTGATGATGTCACATGAAAACCGGCAATTAGCAGTTCTGAGGAAGTTTTAAAACTTGGGTAACTTTTAATCTCGAACTCAAAAGGTACTATTTTTTAAGAAGTCTTCTTTACCAATTTCATCCCTTTCAGTTGCAGAATTGTGTGTCAAAATCGAAGCAGTGAGGAAGAACAATGAGGATGGAAAGAGGGGAGCCAAGGTAAAAAAAGTCAATTCCTTTGTCGATAAAAGTTTTAAATCACATCTACTAGTTACACACTGTATGAACTTGAAGTTGATAATTAGGTCTTATCAACCTAGCAGGTCTGTATGGGAGAATCTTAGCTAATCTTGACCGAGGTCGTGAGTACAGACCGGCGACATAAGGTCATGTTGAACGGGGATGACGTTAACACTCATTTGTCGGTTTCATCTATCTCAGAACAAACACAGCAAAGTATTTCTTCACTGGCTGATTTGCAAGAGGAGGAAGAGACTGCAGCATCTCAAAGACACTCGCTTTGAGCGTTACCTAGAACTTTTGAAAGAATTGGACCTTGAACCACTAGATCATCCACAGTCAGCGAAGAACAAGTACAAGATGAGGAGAAGGACAACAAGACAGTAATAAAAATAAACTCTGCTTAAAATGCTTGTTGTTGCTTCATGACCTTGAAGTGCGTTTTACGAAAACGACAGTGGTGTGGGAGGGGATGGGTGGGATTGACGGGGAGAGGGGAAGTGAAGTTGACTTGAGACCCGAGATTGTACTGCTCAATCACGAAGCGGTCACATGCAAAATTGCAACACCTTTGGTGGTTTTTGTCGACTAAACTCTCGTAGTTAGACACAGAATTTGCGAAAGAAGTTGTTAACCAATATAGACACTCTATACCCAGGCGAAGCTATGATATGAGTGTCCCCCCTTCTCTATGGGCAATCTCGTTCTCGGGCTCTCTCTCTTCTGCGTGTCCTTTGCCCTACCACGCGTTATTCCGCGCGCGCTCGATCATGAATTCAAGCTTCGTTACCTTTTGAAAAGCATAGGCTACTCTTAAGGGAACACACAGTGTAACGGACGAGGATACTCGTGGCCCAAATACAAACATCGGGATAGAGGAAAAGCCTAGGGAGCAGAACTGAGATGGCACATAATGCAGGGCAGCTGGGCAAGAGAGCAAAGACGAGAACTTAGCCAAAGCGAGCACGATTAAAGGAATGCAGACCAGACTCGGGAAAGCGGCGCAAGTCGAGCCTACATATAACATTGATTTGATGGCATACAAAAAATAAAGAACATAGCTATGATCTATAAACTTTATTCTGGAATATTTCTTACTACTCAACGTCTATAGATTTCTCTTTACGATTACAGATAGTTTATCTTTCACAACTGTCAAAATGCGCGTCTACAAGCTGCTGTTACGGAAACTTTTTCCCGTGCGATGATACGATTAAGCTGCCAGCGTTTTCCACTGTCGAAGAAAAACCCCCCGCTAGATGGTTTTCTTGTTATCTAAGTCGTCATTGGAGGAAATGGAAGAGAAATTTCCAGGGAAGGGTTTGGTCTCGTTTCCAAAAAGCGTTATAAAACTGAACAACTTGGACAGTCTCCCACTCATTCCAGCGAGAACATTTATCCGGAATGTTCCAGTCCTACGAAAGCATTTGTTCAATTTTATATGCTAATATTTTTTTCTCCATCTTTAGAAAAGTACAGTCTGAAGAACAAATACGAAATCTTTAAAGCCCACGGTCTTAGCCAGCAGTTGCCAGGTAACAAAACGTATTCTGGGAACGACACGCTCACGTGACAACTGTGCGGAACTTAAACTGTATATTTACGCTTTACGAGGAACCGTCACAAACTAAAGCGGCCCTTGTCCACTTGTCTTTTTGTTATTCCTATTTGGCAAGAAGTTCTTGGATGTAAGGGTTATTTCTGGCCAGGACCTGTTCCTTTAATTTCGACACTTCACAGGCTGTTTGCTTTTCCGTCATGGTTTCGACTGGCAACTTTGCGACTTGACCGAGAAACTCTTTGATAATTTCTTCACCGTCCTAAAAAAATGGGACACAAAAATACCAATGAACACGATTAACCATAAACTTGTTTCTTTCCTAAACAGAGTGAACTCATTTTGTAATGACGCCAGTTATTGCAGTTGTAAGGAAAACTCAGAATGAAGCAGTTGACATAACAGTTGACATAACGTAGAAGAACGACTAAAAATATCTTACTTATGTCACAAATTTAAAAGATCTACACTAGGCTAATTAACTAAGTATTCAGTAAGTCCCTTCCTCTTTTAAAAATCTACACTTATTTTCACTCCCTCTACTGTTTTTACCAGGCAAGGCCAGGCAGCTAGAGGTCAGGCACGACTTGTTTTTCCCACTAACGGCCAAAGTCCCCCTTTGCCGTTTGTACTCTGTAGTGAGTAGCTTTGCGTTTGTCGTGAACGTTCTGAGGGATTTAACTCTCTTTGAACGTGCGTTGTTTCCAGAAGCAGTAAAAAAAGGCTGCGTTCAGTTCGAACCTAGTGACTTATCAGGCACCAGGGTATCGGGGTATCTCCATGAAGAGATTGGAGTACTCCTACTCCTGTTAAATAGGATGCTAGCCCATCCTTCGACACCCCCCACCCACCTCCCGCCCGGCGTGAGCGTAAAGTGTATTGCCCAAAAACACAACACAGTGACCACAACCACGGCTCGAACCCAGACCGCTCGAACCGGAGTCCAGCGCAACAGCCATTAGGCCGACGCGCTCCAGAGAGGCAGTGCAAGCCTAGCCTTGCCCTTGATTAGTCTCACCTGCTTGGCCAGGCGCCGTCTTTTTGCGGGCGATGTACCAGTCTCTGAATCTAAGAGAAAACAGTCAACGCGAGATTCAATATTTACATTGAAGATAGATAATTTCAGAGTTTTAATTGATGATCATCGTCATCTTTAAGCAATTATCCAGTAGATCAACATGTACTGAAACACATCACGTTACACAGATTCAATGAGAAGTTATCGTGATTGGGATATTTTTCGGAAAATTTTGGATACCGCTAACAGTGTTCTTAGTCACAGCCTGTACAAAAACAATTGATATAGATACACTATCCAGTAGCTTAAAATGTGCCAAAACAAATCTTGTTATAAGCCAGAAAATTTATTAAATACCCATCCCTCTCCATCAAGAAGTCTTTCTTTAAAAACAATATTACGACGGAGCTCAAGTCGACAACGCTTAGTGACGTATACAATAGCAAGGGTAAACATACCAAACCTCATCATTAACTAACATTCTCATTACATCGTTTTACTCATTTCGGAAATAGAGATTTTCTTAGTCCTTGAGTTAATTGTTTCCCAATTGACTCCATAACTAATCTTGTAAAACGTCAGTACCATTCCAGAGTAGAACGAGCAGGCCTTAAGGCTGGGCCTGCCCTGTTCAGCACGTGCTCCCTGGCGAAATAGAACGTAATCGAACTAGGCTTTACGATATCAAGCCCATGAATTTTCGTTCATTTTTTTCCCGAAGATCATGTTTTCTACTGAGACTGATTGCGTAAACTGAACTTCGAGGGTTCGATTGCGTTCTATTTTCCGATGTCAATATATCAATCCAACTCCGTAGAGTGCATTCGAGTGAAACTTGGTGCGAATGGTTCCGTTCTTCGACTACTCCAACTGTGTTATCAGAAACAACCCCATAATAAATTGCCTTTACTAACCTAACACTCCATCACCTAACTGCGCCGTACTGCCTTGAAAGTCTTCTAGTTCCGCTGCTTTTTGCCTGGCAAACTAAAGAAAAAAACTGAAGGGTCAAGATAAACAACGACCGGCTATACAGCAGTTTCCATATAGCAGCTACGACCGCTGCCAAAACAATACAGCGATGGCAGTTATCACATGGAAACCGGTAACACTCTTTTTTCTCTTAAGAATATATTTCATAACAACATCGAGGCTGACATTTGCGAAATTTCAAGAAGATTTTTTAAAGTAAACCCGACTTAGGCTGAGATTTAAAAAAAAATGTCATTTTGTATGCTGAAAATGTTGTTGTGTAATTTACCAAATCACTCTCAGCCTTCAGAACCAATGCAAACATAGATCACAGGACCACTAATATTCAACCAAGGGCTAGTTCTGAATTTGACGATCGCTCCATCGCTATCCATCATGAGGAGACCTACATGTATCCTCTCAATGAAATAAAATTCTTTGCGCGAAGGGAACTGAAGAATAACCATCGTAAACGAGTTGTGGAAGGTCCACGACCTGACAATTGAACATGGTTGCTACTCATGTTTCCACACCGCTATTTTTAATTTACGGGAAAACTGTACTATTACGTAACACCATTAAGGAACTCTCGGCACATCGAGGAAAAAACGCTCAGCAAGCAATTCAGATATCACAACTGATACTCGTGCCTCAGAAGTTTACGAAGACGAAGAAATGCGAAAAACAAATCGGCGCTAAGAAAGTTATAAACCGAGTATATAACTGAATACAGCAGAAAATATCCCATAGCTTGTGAGATTACTGCTACTCACTGCCGCTAACTTTTCTATCCTCCTGTTTCCACCCTTTGAATACCTCTTTCAACAATTTTCAGACAACATGTTCAGTATATAATGCAACATTATTACGTAACTCTCCAAATATCACTGAGTAAAAACACGTCGTGAAAGCACTCTTTTTAAGTAAGAATATTGTTTTTCCGGCCCAGGCTGAATGCTTTTTTTTAGTTTTAGGCTGAAAATATTCTTATGAATATTCTTAGATTTATAGGATATGACATTTCCGTTTTTTTTTTTCGATTTTCCGAATTTTTCACATATAATTTGAGACCATGGCGTAATTTCGGTCGTTCTGTATATTGAAAGAATCACATAATATGTTCGTCTGGTCACCGTGTAATTTTTCGAGCAAAAATTGGAACTGCTGATAGAGGTCATTGGGTATGTAAGGTTATTTGAAATTATAGTAGTTCATTAGATGTGAGAATCGTGAACTTTTTTGTTTTTCATGCAATTTGAGTGCGTTTGCACGTCGATTTTCAACACTCACGCTTTTGGGCATTCCGTATTTTTTTTTTCAAAGTCCGAAGGTGCCCGCACTCCTGTTACGCGGTAATATAACCATCGCGTTTCTCTTTGCAGTTTTGCAACATTTATAACACCATAACACTACCGAGTTTTAGAAATCTTTAAAGCATTCCCCGTTTTCAATGGACTAACTCGACCTTTCACCTGCCATACTGAAGTTCCAGAAGCGAAAAAAAAAAAAAAAAAAAAAAACCAAAACCATCCAATCAAAACAAAATTCTTCATTGGCAACTGATCAATAAAGTTGATCTTATTTTCCCTTTACTTAATGAACGATATACACAGCGCCTATTGAGCGAAGAAAAATGACGTAATATATGTATCGACAGTTATTTTACAGGGAAAGACTTGCAACGTTCACAGTTCGTTGATATTACTTATTATCTTCCCCTTATCGCTTCCTCTCAGTCGGTTAAATAAAATTTCGTAGAAATCCAGTGGCTTGAAAATGTCGATCTCTAATGCGGCCATCTGTTCCGGCGATAATTTTTTGGCACTTTCATTCATCACTCTGTCGTCCATGTAACGTCTTCTTCTCGGCTCCATCTGATCTCCACTCTGTTTTGCGGTAGCTTGGACCTGTTTTCCATCTTCCCCGACAGAATTTGAAGGGTAGTTTGATCTACCTTTCTCACTGCTGGATTGGAAAAGCCCGTCTTTGTTTCCAGAACTCATGTCAAGTTTCGCTGTCTGGTTGTTGTTTTCTGTGAGAGCCCTGTTCATTTTCTTGACGGATTGCCGTAGTCGCTCGATAGTTTGTTGAGAATTCAGTGTAAATATCTTTTCACTAGGCTGTTGACCGGCAATTTATACTCAACAGAAGAGAAGGAAACCTAAGATTATTGGATGATTGTTATGATGCTAACTAGGTGCATTTACGTGACAAAAGCAGTGAGGTTTTTATCAAAACAAGGTGACGACAGAGTGATGGATGAAAGTGATGAATGAAAGTGACGTTGCTGTTGCTGTCGTGGTTTTCGTAAACACGTCAGAGGATAACAGTGCACGACCGCCGTTGTAGGTGAATTATTTCATTTGTTTCGTTGTGCTATGAAGCAAATAACTTAATGTCTGGTCCCTCGGGAAACCAGTTAATTTTGTTTCCCCTGCATCTTGAATCTCTCCGTCTCAGGAACATTGAGATTTTCGGGATTAACAGAATCTGTCATTCAGTTTTACTTGTGTATCGTAACCTCAAGTGGGCAGTACACGCCTTATTGACTTCATCTTACATAACCCCTTGTGTTTGGTCACATGTGAGTTACATGTAATTAACTCTTGTTGCATCGTTCCACGTGTGTTTGGTTACTTCATCATGTTCAGTTAGGCAGGTGACAATGAGGAATTTTTACTCTTCCATCAGAGCACGTTTTTAAGTCCATCGAAAACGAATGCATATGAAAAATTTCCTAAAACTCGGCACGGTTTGTAATGTTATGAATGTTACAAAACAACAACAAAAAAACATTTAGTGGGTTTTTGTCTGTTATCTTTTTCAAATTCTGAAAATGATTCGATTTTTTAACTGGCGCGCGGAAGAAGACAACAGAGTGTCTCGGAACTACTGGTCTGTAGTTGACCCTTGAAAGTTTTATATTGTTAAAATTAGCATATTTGCCGTCGAAGCTTCGCCTCGCGGACAAATATCTGTTTCAAGAACATCAAATTTCCGCAGTACAACTATCAGCCGAGAGTTCCTCGACAGAACAGGCTAAGTGTTTACTAAGTCACCGCAGTCGGGTGCCTGATTGTCTCCCACGAAAATCAGAATCAGAAAGCTATTCCAAAGTTATTTAGATCGACTGGCAAAAACATTGCATCCACGAAGTTGTGAGCAAACGGCAGTAAATCCCCAAGAACGCGCAGGTAAAATCTTAAACATGTCGTACCAGTGATCTCCAGTCACTGACCTGATATGACTACGATATCATGGCAACTTGGCCGAATTTGGGTACGGTAAATATGTAATCGTATTTATTTATTTTATACGCTTCGGCGGTATCAGGCGTATTTGGTCTCGACTTGGGTATTTTGGCTGGACTACGTCGAGCGTACCAAACATGTTGGTGAGCAGAGAATGAAGTATTGATAGGCCTTAAAAAATAACGATATGCTTACATCAATAACACTTGTTGGAAAGTGCGCCAGTTCTGCAACGTGAATACCAAAGCTCTGATCACAAACGCCTGGAAGAACATAAAAAAAAGCATTGACAATTTAATTGTTAAGGAATTCAGTTATTTTGACCTCTTATTACAAAACTCAAATGTGTTTGGTTACACGCACGTCACGCGCAATGAACGCTTTATCGACCTCGTGTTTCATAATCCCCTAGTGAGTGGTTGCACATGCGATACGCGGAATCCACGCTTACTGACCTCGTGTTACATAACCCCTTACTGTGTGATTTCACGTGCCTTATGCTCGATAAACACCTTACTGACGCCGTGTTGCATAACCCCATGGTGTGGTTACACGTGCGTTATGCTCAATACACACCTTATTGACCCAGTGTTACATAACCCCCTAGTGTTTGGTTACACGTGAGTTATGCTTAATACACACCTTATTGACCCCGTGTTACATAACCCCCTAGTGTTTGGTTACACGTGAGTTATGCTTAAAACACACCTTATTGACCCGGTGTTACATAACCCCCTAATGTGTGGTTACACGTGAGTTATGCTTAATACACACCTTATTGACCCCGTGTTACATAACCCCCTAGTGTTTGGTTACACGTGAGTTATGCTTAATACACACCTTATTGACCCCATGTTACATAACCCCCTTGTGTTTGGTTACACCTGAGTTATGCTTAAAACACACCTTATTGACCCCATGTTACATAACCCCCTTGTGTTTGGTTACACGTGAGTTATGCTTAAAACACACCTTATTGACCCGGTGTTACATAACCCCCTAATGTGTGGTTACACGTGAGTTATGCTTAATACACACCTTATTGACCCCGTGTTACATAACCCCCTAGTGTTTGGTTACACGTGAGTTATGCTTAATACACACCTTATTGACCCCATGTTACATAACCCCCTTGTGTTTGGTTACACCTGAGTTATGCTTAAAACACACCTTATTGACCCCATGTTACATAACCCCCTTGTGTTTGGTTACACGTGAGTTATGCTTAATACACACCTTATTGACCCCTTGTTACATAACCCCCTAGTGTTTGGTTACACGTGAGTTATGCTCAATACACACCTTATTGACCCCATGTTACAAAACCCCCTTGTGTGTGGTTACACGTGCCTTATGTTAATACACACCTTATTGACCCCGTGTCACATAACCCCTTGTGTGCGGTTACACGTGAGTTATGCTCAATACACACCTTATTGACCCCGTGTCACATAACCCCCTAGTGTGTGGTTATACGTGCCTTATGCTCGATACACATCTTATTGACCCAGTGTTACATAACCCCCTTGTGTGTGGTTACACGTGAGTTATGCTTAATACACACCTTATTGACCCCGTGTCACATAACCCCCTAATGTGTGGTTACACGTGAGTTATGCTCAATACACACCTTATTGACCCCGTGTTACATAACCCCCTTGTGTGTGGTTACACGTGAGTTATGCTCAATACACACCTTATTGACCCCGTGCCACATAACCCCCTTGTGTGTGGTTACACGTGAGTTATGCTCAATACACACCTTATTGACCCCGTGTCACATAACCCCCTAATGTGTGGTTACACGTGAGTTATGCTCAATACACACCTTATTGACCCCGTGTTACATAACCCCCTTGTGTGTGGTTACACGTGAGTTATGCTCAATACACACCTTATTGACCCCGTGTTACATAACCCCCTTGTGTGTGGTTACACGTGAGTTATGCTCAATACACACCTTATTGAACCCGTGTTACATAACCCCCTATTGTGTGGTAACACGTCAGTTATGCTCAATGCACACCTTATTGACCCAGTGTTACATAACCTCCTCGTGTTTGGTTACGCGCCTTTCTGGCCTCGTGTGACGTAGCCCCCTTGTGTCTGGTTGCACGTGAGGTATGCTCAAAACACACCTGAAAGACTTCGTGTTACATAACACCCTAGTGTTTGGTTACAACTGAGTCACGCCCAATAAACGCTTTATAGACTTCGTGTTACATAACCTCCTTGTGTTTGGTTACACTTGAGTTATGCGCAATACACGCCTAACTAGCCACCTGTTACATAACTTCCTTGTTTGGTTACCCGTTAGTTATTCGCAGAAAATGCCTTATTGACTGTAACGCCTTCTCAGTCGTTCAGTGTTGCGTTACGCATCCCGTCATCCCCTAGTTCTAATACGGGACTCAAAAAAAAGGGTTCCTCGTGCTAGGAGAACGTTTTCGCAACGTCCGTGTATTTTCAGTGTGTATTTGTAGCTTCGTTACCTGTTTACTCAAGCTTCACCCGAAGCCATTCCCGAGTACGTTCCATTACAGTCTTTGACAATCTTATCCGGACATTGTGGTAAGGAAATCCTGTCATGCCTTACTTTGAACTTTAACATGTTCAAGCTGTAATAATTCGTCCCAACACCGTGGAAAATAAACCGGAGTAGAACTGTTAGACGTGTGGATCGTACCAGTGTTTCTCGCGCCCCGTTCTGCATAGAAAGGCGGCCGCTACATTGACCTCGTTTTAGATGACCACCTCAGTGGTTTGGTTACACTTAAGTTATTCACGATTGACGCCTGCGTGGCGTTTCGCGCACGAGAGCATCCGTCCTTTTGGACGCGAGTGGCAAAGCCGCGTGAGGATTGGTGATGAGTCGAGTTGAATAGGTCATTTCCGAGTAACATTGTGCCTCTGTTTCAAAAGGGATCTTCGTGCAAAACCTTTCCTATGAAAATGAGTTTTATTTGCATGAAAATGAACCTGTAGGCCGAATACATTTACATATGAATGGCTTTGATTTCTTTTATTGATTTTTAACACGGTAATAAAATTATTCATTCATTCACTCGCTCGCTCGCTCGCTCGCTCGCTCGTTCGTTCCTTCGTTCCTTCGTTCCTTCGTTCGTTCCTTCGTTCGTTTCGCATGGGGACTCGTTTTGATACAGAGGCAAAAGGCAACTGGACAATGGCCTCTTCTTTCACTTGTGGTGCGAGCTTCGACCGCGAGAAAAGAAAATGGCGACTCCGCCGCAAAAAAAAACACTCGCTCACTTTTCCCGCCAGCTATGCAGGCTATGTTAACGCCTTATTGACGTAAGTTTTCATAACCCTGTAGAGAAATCTTCTCCAGATCAGAACTTTGGACGTATAAGTCCAGACTTATTTTATTTGCACAATAAACAGCTCACCAGGTTTAACTTTGTACAGAAGCGTCAGCGTTCCACTGGAGGTCATTGCAGTAACATGAAGGTTTCTCACCGTAGTAACTTCATCCGCAAGGGCTGTGAGCTCGTGGAAATGAGTCGCAAACAAACAGAAACACTTGATCTTGGTGGCTATATATCTGAGGTTGTAACAAGTCCATAGTTAAACAAATGACATACGTGCTAGCTAGAGTAGAGAGAGAGAGAGGGAGGAGGGGGGAGGTGGAAAGAGAGAAAAAGAGAACAAGTTTTCCATCTCCTCTCATCTAAAGGCTAGTTCAAGTTTGAGTACTTTCAAAGCACCCGTCTAATGTATTAGAGCCCCACATGTCAGTAAGAGTGCGGTCAACTGGGTTGGATGGATGAAGATGAAGATGGCTACCCCGGATACCTAGAATTTGCGACCGATAATGGGGATGAAAATTTAACAAGGACGCGAGTTTTAGCTGTAGCAGTAAAGCAAAAAGAGTCGACGAAGCTGCGGCAGATGTGAACAATAAAACTTTTTAAAGTTTTAAAAGTGGTGCCTTTTTTTCTCCCTTGATCTCAGCTGAGATTCCCTCACTAGAGTCCGGTGGCGAGCGCGGACTCCTTTCTCGAACAGCGGCATGTAATCGAGCCTAACTGCTGGGAGTCTGTCTTTCTCTCGAAATTTGGGAGGGATTATGAGGTGAGACGAATTAGACCAAAAGGGATTGGGACAACTTCACGCCCTTGGAGAAAATGTCGGCTGCCAGCAGTCTATTCTCATACCGGCATAGGCAATCAGAACCAACAAATCTTACTGTGAAATTGCCCAGGCAAGTCCAAAGCCGTCATAAGTTGATGTTCCTCTTCCTAATTCGTCAATAATGATAAGTGAATTCTCTGTGGCAGACTATGGGAGAAAAAGAAAAGAAAAAAGAAGGTTTTCAGACAAGACGAGACAACAAACGTTTGACGAAATTCGCCGAATACAAGTTTGACGAAATTCTTCAATGATTCTTCAAGTTTGAAAATGTGACCTTAGTTGGACAGACTTTTACGTTTGTATACGGATTTCAATATCTTTCAGACGCAAGTCACGTGCCTTTTCCTGCATTTCTCGTATTGCGCTTCTGATTCGTTCATTGCACTGTTAGCGGTCTTCGGTTTGTTTAGTTTCTTTTTCAATTCAACAGCAAAATTCGCACAAACTGTAACAAAGAAATCATTACCCTCAAATCATTACCCTCAATATTGAAGCAGTTTCCAACATTTCAGACATAAATGTTGATACGCCTTTTAACTGGCTGTCTCCAGACCCCACTCGAGCTAAAATGCAGTCTGTGATGGAGATCTCGGCCGAGCTACATGGCACGAAGCATCCAAGTTGTGCCATCAGTACAATCACCCCAGTCTGACAACCAAAAATAGAAAGGCAAACGACAATGAAACGGAAACATAACAACCAATGGCTTAACTCGTGAATAAGGTTTACACATATAAGCACAGAAAGGTACCTCACACAATACTGAAGTCTTGGTATAAACTAAGACTGAAGCGATGGCACCACCTAAATTTTACACCGTTCCCAACTTCCGATACAAAATGTAACGAAGTCTAACTTTTAACTGCATTGTAGCTAAATCAGTTGAGGGTTAATTCGGAGACTCCTTAACCTTGACTAAGTGCACAGAATTTGAGAAAATTATAGTTATTTCAAATCGGTGGACAATTTTCGCTGGAGTGTCGAAAGCGATTGGCTAAAAAACACTCGCGCCACTTTGTCATCTAATCAGAAGTAAAACCGAAACCAATCGCGACTTGCTCGCACACGTTTCCCGCGTTCACGCTTCCTGCATGTATTTGCTTCCAGGTTTGATTGGTTCACTAGATAGTCCCTGTCCTTTGTGATTGGCCAAAGTGGTTACTTTGGTTCTGGTGTTACGACACTCATTTAAGCCGTGATGTAACCAAATGTGGCAAACTATTGGTTTGAATTCGGTTTAAAACACAGCTTTTGTCGAGTAAACTCTATTAGACGCAGAGCCCAGTAACCAAATATATACAATCACATGTACTTTAAAATCTCATCAAATCAATAAGTGTTGACATTAGTAGTTAACAGTAATTACAAAAACATTATTTTGTGACACTGTTATAGGACCTTGAGGAAAAAAAATCACCAATTTATAACTGTAGAGCAGGCACATGCTGGTTACTCGATGTTTACGCCTGTGTAGTTCGATTAACGACTCATAAGAATGGCTATGGAAGGCGCTTATGCTCTATACCAGAACATCTTGCTTTAGGTTCTGTTCTATGCCATGTTACAATAAGTTTTAAAAGGCTGCCCTAAAGCAAAAGAAAGAAGATCCAAAAAAGAACAAAAGTGTCAAGGTCTTGATAGTGACACCTAACAGACCTGCCTGATGTAAGTGGACTTCCCTCCCATGTTTGGGCCAGTGATGATCAAGAATTCCTTGTCACCTACCAGTGTAAACAAAAACCAAAAAAACTACATGTAAACCAAAACAAAACAAAAGCAAACAAACAAACAAACAAACAAAAAGTTGGAAAGTGTTGTTTAAAATGATACTGAAAACAAAAGAAAAAAGATCGTTAAAGGAAAAAAACATTGGTTAACTTGCTCTTTTTCATACCTCTTTCCATTGCAATATCATTTGCAATGAACGCCACGTCATCTTGAACTTCAAGGCAGGGATGTCTCGCCATCTCAAGCTTCATGTGTCCTTCCCCTGTAGAGGGTTACATAACAAAGACATATGTTGCAAAAAGATCAAGATACCACTGATGGAATATGGATAAAACGAGGGGTTTAGAGGGATAGTGCGGTAATCTGGAAGTTCCGGTCAAAAGCCCTTCAACCTGCCACAAACTGAATTTGTTTACAGTAGTCCCACGTTCAACTCCTTGGCCATGCTTTGTACATGACCAATAACCAGCGTGTTCATTGGCATCACGTTCGACAGACCAAGAAAAACAAAGCAGGCTGAAAGAAATCCACTACCAATCAAGAATGAAACGCGTTTTATGGAAATGTTTCGATTGATTCAAGCCGGAAAATGAACGAATACATCACAGCAGTGAAAACTGTCACAAGCATCTCTATCAAACTTACCTTTAGGGGTGATTTTAGGACGAACGTATGGAATGGGTGCATTAGCAGAGACATGTGCAAAGCTGAAAAAAATAAAATACGCAAGTTAGAAGTCAACTTTATAAAATGACAAATCTTTGACACGGGCAACACAGAAAAGACGAAAACACCATATACTTGAGAGCTGGAAATAAAGTTTGTAGAGCATAATTACAATAATACAAAAATTAATCTTCAGTCATCATGTTTGATCAATTTGAACTTTGATGCTCAAACTCATCTAATAATTGCTTATTATTAATATCGTAAAACTCACCTTATCAAGGCGTCAAGCTGTGCAAAGATGTCACTCAACAGTTGCATCGGTTCACTGTAACCTCCTATTAGAACAAACATTCAAATTTGCCATAATGTAGGAAAAAAGGTTGGGGTAACCTGGCAATTTTGAGTGTTCCATAGTTTACTCTTCTTAGATAGGATGCTAGTTATATTCCAGCACAGCTGGTTGTCCTAACAGCATTTTGAAAGGTTGCTGCAACATAATAAAACCCTTAAAACTGCACTCGACACTTTTGAAAATACACATGCAGCTCCAAAGTAGTCTCCTCCGCAGCCGTTTTTTGGGATGTCACGCAACTCTCCCCCAAAGAAAGCAGCCGTTTCATTGGGGGGAGTGTTGCGTGACATCCCAAAAAACGGCTGCGGAAGAGACTAGCTCCAGAGTTGACAACAACGTTAAATGCGTTCTGTCACTTTCCTTCCCTTTTCAAAAAAGGCACAAGTATGATATTTGTGACATTACAATCATGTGTGATCCTTTAAAGATAAATATAATTTCTTCAGACATATTTGACAAGCTTGCAAGTTGGCAAGAGTAAATTATCTTGCCAAAGAATACTTTCTGGACGTACCAGCCACTTTGATGACTTCATTAGCAAGTTTACTTTGCACATCATTGTAGGTTTCTTTAAATGCTTGGAACTGCTCATTGAGTTGCCGTAAGGTGGAATTGTTGAATCTGATGCCATCCTTCCTTGTGTCTATTGTGGTGTAGCGCTTGCTGTTTCGCAATGCTTTTTCCTCCTGTAAAACACAAAGCCAGAGCAAATAAATTGAAAAACCCAGCTATTTTAACTGTAAGAGCAAACATCCAATGTTCTAGGATCAGGCCTTTGTATAAGTTTTAGTATATACCAAGCCCTCTTCCAAACTAGACAAATTCTCAAAGCTGTTCTATAACGGTCTCCAATGGGTACCAGGATGATAAAACAACATAATGAAGAAGGGCATAGGATAATCCTGCTTGTGTGTTGGAGCAGTGAAAGAAATGTGGGGTGGCAAAACAGGTTCTGAAGACTCTACTAGGAGGAGCTGAAGGAGACCAAAGCCTGGAAGCCGTACGTCAGTGCTTTTTGAACTGTGAGAGATGCCTTACATATAGCAAAAAGGGCAGTCCAACACTGTAAGCTAAGGGAGTTAACAGAAGAAGATGGCGCATGTAGGTGCATTCTGAGCTTGAAAAGAAGACACTCGCACACAGGGCACGACAAGAAGGGGCTACAATAAACTGAAGAAAGACAAAGACAAAATGGTGCAGGCCAGTCATTTCTAAGATATAAGACATGCCCAATGATGCATCTAATGCTGTATGGATGCTGCAAAGAAGACAGATGTGAGTGGAGCCAATGGATCACTGAGGTAGGAGGAGGTTAGAGGTAGACGTATCATCATTGAAATTTATAAACTCACTTTTTTTGTTATCCTAAAGAAATAACCAAACTGGTTATTAGACTCCAATTTTATTGACTTTCCTGCTTCAAGACCTAGGTCTCTGGCAGCCTGTATACAAAAGACCAATTAAAACAGCAAAATGCGAATAAAGCTAAATAAAACAATAATAATATTATTATGCCATGCTTTACTCAATGAATGCAAGAAAACATTCTTATGATACTGCTTATACTAGCCTTATTCAGTTCCACTGGTATCTGCTCTAAAATCTCATCCATCTTTTCTCTGCATTCTACAGAAAAGAGTCAGACAAGTTCACAGTTACTCTTTCTCGAACCAAAAAAACTGGTGAAATTTTGGTTATTCTTTAAGATATGGAACTTCATTTAAAGACCAATTACATGGACGCACTTGCAAATCCACTTCAATGACTTCAAGATTTTGATATTTCACAACACCATTCACAAGGTGTGTAAGAATGGAGTCAGAGGCAAAATGTGGTTGATTTGGTTTTAAAGATATCTGTTAATTCACCAGCAATATCACAGGGGAAATCATACTTGCCAGCAATAATGTTTTTTCTGTTGAACCCACCAAGTTCCTTGAAAATTTCACCTCAAATGCCCCAATTTATGTTTCATAATTTGCGGGTTGTGAAAATTTGTCGACACTCTGAAAGTCACCTTTGCATTGCATTAAGACTTGACACTCAACCAGTGAACACATGAGAATTCTCTCTGTTATTGCAAAAACAGCTTGTAAACAATCTGGACATTCATTGCATGTATCAGTAGGGGATGATAATGCTGTTCTATCAATCACATAAAAGAAGATCCTATTTCCAATGACAGTTACAACCAGGTTGTGGAATACACTTTCCTTATAAGAGCCAGAATTAAAACCATACCTTGCAGTCCTTCGTCAAAGGAAGCCTTGATCAAATATTCGTGATTTTCTACTTGATCCAGGTCTACTGTGGTCTCCACCAATTCAGTAAACTTTTGAAAATCCTGTACAAGATCCTGTAAAATAGTGAAATTAATCCTTTCAGTACCAAAGTATTACAAATCATAATGCTGAAAACTGATTTCAGCTATAGATGTATTTTACTGTCTGGTTATATTTGCATAAAAGTTGGCCAATTGCACAGCTGAGGAAATATCAACACTAATCACCTGTAAGGGTGTTGTGAAGCATTCGTTTATACGTTCATTGTGGTTTCCTTGATAGCTTGTGAGAATGTCTGTGAAAGAGGGAAGTCTATGGAGGGCCTGGTACACCCTTACACAGTCCTGTTCAAAAAAAATTTACAAGAATTAAGGTACTGTTTTTGCCTTTTTGAGCATTTTATAGCACTTTTGTAGTTTATTTTTAGCAACATTAAGACTACTTTTCTCATGACATTAAACCCCACTATTAGACAAGCAATGCCACCCCAACACACACAGCAAAATGTTACAGTTACATGTTGTAATATTGTAAATGACCTGCAAACTTGCTTTCTGCCTCTGGAATTTTTTGGCCAATCTAGAAAAATCAGGGACTTTACGTAGTTCTTCCTGTAGAAAAATTACATAGCAGCAAAATCATTTATTTAGTAATTTTATCAAGTGACCTCTGTATTAAGATTCTGTGTAGACTACCAGATGTTAAATGAGGCAAATAATGATTCTTTATGATTGTCATCAGTACTACTGCTATGTTTTATTACATCTGTTACAATGAATGATTTGCATGTACCCATTACTGGTTACAAAGTAACTAACAGCATGCTTTACAAGTAATAAACTGAGCCCACAGACAACTGATGCTACTAATATTAATAGATGAATGTCACCAGTCTTGTAGTTTAGAAGTTGCATTGGGTGTGTTGGCCATTTACACTGTCTAGAAGTTTGTTAGATGGAGCTTGGGACATGCCGCTGACAAACAACTTGAAAATTCACACATAGTTTATGTTTTAGATGAGTCGTAAGAAGCCGGCATCTCCTTGACTTTTTAAATTATACGATATAATTATTGAACTTTTGGTAGTCTTTGGAAAACCTGATTTAACTAGCAGTTTCATTACAGTAGTGCCACATGGTTTTTGAATTCATATATTAAAATAACCCTCTAAAACAGCATACCTGGATTGTTTGTCTCAATTCTGTGTCGTCAAAGAACACTTCAACTATATCAAGTCTTTCCTCTGTAAACAAAACAAGTTTAGACAAAATATCTACAAGGCTAAAACATTGTTTAAAACCAAGTTTTATACTCGACAATTTCCAAGACATACATGTATTTTCAAAGAAAAAAAGTCATGATAATAATTAGTTTTGCACCTCGACATAAGTACTAGTAATGCAAAGCACTACTTACCTATTTTGTTCTTGTCCATCAGAGGTTGTTTAACCCACTGTGCCACCAATCTCTGTCCTTGAGCTGTCTTGCACTTATTCAAAAGACCAATCAAACACATACTCTTGTTCCCTCCTTAAATATCAGACGAGAATTGCAGTATAAGTTTGGGGGCTACAGTACACACATGAGGTGTATTACACTGTTTATGACAAGTCTTAAGTTAGGTTAATTTGCAAGTTTGCCCTTGAGTTTTTGTGTCCATATGTTAGTCCCAATGTTTTGAAGAAAAGAGCATTATTGTCTAAGTGGGTGGCTGATTTCACCATCTTTATCTTGAGAGTTAGATGACTAGCAAGTAGAGTAACCGGTGCAAATGAAGAAGTAGATGACGATTTTCAATGGCAACAAGCTAATTTTGACAACCCAGCATCCATTAAAACACCTATGGCATAGACAATTCTTGAGTCAGGATATTCTACCATTCAACCTTTAAAATTTATTTGATAATTAATCAGACCTGCTGCCACTTCTTTGTTTTACTTTATAGCACATTATCCAAGAGTTACCATCTAAAGGGTTGGGAAGAAGATTAAGAGCCCTGACAGCTGCAGCATCAAGCTTCATAAATTGTGTAAGGTCAAATGTACTCAGATGAAACTGGCCAAAGTTTGACTCATCTGCAAGAAACTGTGATAAAGAGATACTTTAAATTGCAGTTTAAAAGTTACGACAAATTACTAGTCCTAGCAGTTTTGTAGTACTGGATGGATGTCACATTTGAACCTGATCCAGCTTGCTGCAATTCTCCTGTAGCTCAGTTTAAATATGTTCAGTAGAACCTACACTGATGGACACCTCATGTAGGTGGACACCTCCTGTAGGCAGACGCCTCCTGTAGGCGGACGCCTCCTGTAGGCGGACGCCTCCTGTAGGCGGACGCCTCCTGTAGGCGGACGCCTCCTGTAGGTGGACGCCTCCTGTAGGCGGACGCCTCCTGTAGGCAGACGCCTCCTGTAGGCGGACGCCTCCTGTAGGCGGACGCCTCCTGTAGGCGGACGCCTCCTGTAGGCGGACGCCTCCTGTAGGCGGACGTCTCCTGTAGGCGGACGCCTCCTGTAGGCGGACGCCTCCTGTAGGCGGACGCCTCCTGTAGGCGGACGCCTCCTGTAGGTGGATGCCTCCTGTAGGTGGACACCTCCCATAAGTGGATGCCTCTCTTAGTAATGCTCTCAGCCACATACAAACATTGCACATACAAACAGCCACCATAACAAAGTACCTCCAAGTATTTAATTAAGGCTGCTAGGGCAGATGTAGCTTGTGTCAAGTCCATCTCAGCTATCAAAAGTAAAGAAATGCTGTGTTAGTAAGATAAAGTACTCACATTAATAATTGTTTCATCTCATTAATTAATATTAATTGAAACAAATTCAAGTCTAATAGCAATATGAAATTCTGTGGTACAATTATCATCTCAGTTGAATTTTTTTTCTCATCATTACCGGTAGTTTATTTAGGAGTTGGTATCACTATAAGGAGTTTTTACAAGAATACGAATAACAGATCTGCCTAAAATGACAGCAAAGGAAAAGAAATAACTACATGTAAGGTCATTTCGAAACTTCAGTTAGTAATGTTTTATATGAAATATAAGAGAAAATAAATATGGTTCCAATACCTAGTGTTGCACTGTTTCCAGCTGTGCCCAGCTTCAAAAGCCTGTTCAGATCTTGAACCACATCTTTGTTGGAAAACTCAGCTAGATGAAAATAAAACAAGCATCACAAGAAATGCTCTATACATTTTATTCCACTGACCTTTGACAGATTAAACTGCTTGCTGTTTCCGACATGGTTTCCAAGTGAAATTAATGTCATATTAATTTATGTAAATAACATGTCAGACTCATGTACAAAGACTACTGCATTATGTTTACACCTCAGCCAAAGTGGCAGAAAAATGCAAATGGGTAATTAATATTATTTGCTGTTAAGTAGGCAAATAAACCAGCTATAATTAGGCTATAAATATTAGCATGTATATTATCATGTGCATGCCATTTGCATCAATTCAGCAATTTACCTTTCTTCCTTTCAGTTATCAGAATATTGCTTCGCTGAATCACTTCCTGCATTTTTGCTGCATCAGCACTTGTGTCATGTTGTGGCAGTAAACATTCCTTTGGACCAAGTTGGACCAGCAAAGCCTGGAAAAAATCTCATCATTATCCACACACTCAGGAACAGATTTATCAGAGATATTTTTCCATATCAGGGTGCAAAGAAAAAACAATTTTATTTTCAGGCTGTAACTATCATGTAATCTAGCACAAATGTCACTCTAAGACTTAACAGTTATTAAACATTTGAATTGCATGCACCTCTAGATTAGAAAACTGATCATTATCTACAAATTCGCAGACTCCAAGCTTTCTTGCTGCAGCATCTGCATATGAGGCACCCACAATCTAAAGGAAAAAAATCTTTAAGTTAATTATCAATTAAATAATTTTTGGTATGCTTGAGATCCAATTATATTTAGTGACCGCTGTATAGAGGTGGCTACTGACTAGTTATAAGTTTTTTAAAACACACGAACATAGAAGTTCAAATAGAGGTTTAATCTTTCAGTTACATTTCTATGTAACACCAATTACATGTTGGGCTACATGTTTTAAATCTAGTCATTTTCAAACTAACTACCTCCAATTTGCATGATGTTAATTAAATTGCATGTAAAAAGTTATAATTATCATTCAACTTTCATACACTGTATGAATTCCAATTTTCTGATTGGCTGATTTGTACCACGTGATACTGGGTTGTGACGAAACAACCACCTTAACGTCATTATCGTGGTGTAACAGCCGTGGTGTAAATTCAACACACCACTTTCATTACACCATGGCTTTGGCTGACTCAAATATAGTGGTTTCAATGCAGTGTTTCTTTGTTTAGTGTATTCAATTTGAATAATAAAAATGTTAACACAATCTTTGCTCATGAATTATCGGGATTTATCTGTACTTGTTCACTAACAATGAACGAGAATTTTCAATACTGCATGAGGCCTTGCCGAATGCGATATTGAAAATTTCGAGTTCGTTTTTTGTGAACTTGTGCAGGTAAATCCCAATAATTCACTCGCTGAGTGCGTTAACCTTTAAATAATTAACACTTTATTAAGAAACTGAATGTACCCTTTGGCCATTCTCTGTACCAAGCTTGATTGCCATGACAACTGCGGACACAGACATGTCATTGTTTCCAAAGAGGATATCTTCAAACTGTTGCAAATTTCCAGGAGATGCCTAAAAGGAATTAATTTATTACAGTCAAAGAACATTGTTTAGTGAAAAGTTTCCAGTATCAATTTTGAAAATTATTTGTGGCAACTTTTAGAGTGGTTTTCGTTGAGTGTCAAAAGTAATTAGACAATTACTTTGGTTTTGGTTTTGGTTTTGGTTTTACTACAGTTTGAGATTAGCTGAGAAGTCTAATTGGTAAGTAATTGGTTTTGGTTTTGGTTTTACGACACTCAATTGAAAACCGCTCTAATATCTATCAAGCACAAACAGCAAAGCTTTACACATTTTTTTTATATTTAGTCTACATCAGTCCAAGTGGTCAAAACTGCCAGAGCTCATACTGGTTTCTGTAACATTAAGTGACTAGGAGTATTTCTACTCCCCCCTGGATGGGATGCTTGTCCATCACAGTGTTACCTCCTAGCATTAAATTTGCTGGGAACCAATTATACCCATGAGCACAGAGAGGCACTGATGAGAGTAAAGCATCTTGCCCAAGAACACAATACCTCCAACCCAGCCACAGCTTGACTTTGGGATGCTAGATCTTGTGCACTATGGTTCCCACCATTGCATTAGCACTATGCAAGTCATTTGTTATTTATTCATTCCGTTTTATCTCGTGCATCATGTACCTTGGCAACTAGTTCCCATGCTGACGTATTCTTTCCTCCTTTACTTGCACGGTACATTTCCACTCTGTACTGACGTACCAACAGCAGGTCGCGCACTGTGCTCTCAAAATTCATTTTGCTTAAAATGACTGATGGAACCTTCTTCTCTCCTGAAAAGCAAGGACAATCATAATAGCAATTGTATTATTACTATAAAATTGTAAAACAATAATGATGTAAGGTTTTTCAAGTTACAGTTAACAATACTTCATGGACAATAGTTCGTAATTAAAGGGACATGAATGCTACATATTAATCATATCAGGTTCCTCAGTCCACATGTAGGAAGACAACCTTTTTAGCCATATTTGGCCCCTTAATTTTAATTTATTTGGCAATTTTGCAGAGCACTGTTTTTTGTTAGTCCCTCCAGCAGACTATGATAGGAAAAAAACACTGACACTCAAAACAATTATATTTGCATTCTGCCAGTTGGCTTATGACACACATGAATGATTTTGTTATGCAACAATCTTCCTTAAAAAGGTTCTTATAGAAATGACCATTCAACTTCATAGTGTCTGCACAAAGTCTTCAAGATCATGTGGGAAAAAAGAATGAATCTAAAGGTATATTCCTTTGGGGTGATCTGGGGTGATCTGATTCAAGATCACTGAGATCATGGTGCATCACCTGAGCCGATGAATCCATGATGCAAGTGATCTTAGATCATTGATCCTGATCCAAACCACCCCAAAGGAATGCACCCTAAACCAGTGACATACAATGTGACAGGTTTGTCTATTGCCTGAAAGTATACATGTTGACAGCACATCTCTCACTGTCAGGCGGTAAGTGGGAAGTGGACTAATCCAAAAGATTGAGTACTGTATTTCCCTGCCATCATTTACCTCAGAAAACATACCTGCCCCAAGATATTTAATGACACTTGCAGTCTTAAAGACTTCTTTAGCAGCAAATGATGCATCAGGACCATGAACAGTGTAATAATCCTACAAAGCATGACAACAGGAAGATAGAAAACTGAGCCATTTTGGTAAAATTGTGGGATTTATTTTCTAAATAAACAGAAGGTCATGCAATCCACGTGATCCTCACAGTTTGGGTATTCCGAGTAAGAACACCCTATAGCACAGTGGGGATGGTAATGGAAGGTCAGGACATAATTTTGTGTTTTAGAGTAAATTAAGAGGGTGGGGATTTCAGCTGAGTGGAATTTTTGAGAGAGAGGCTATTGGAGGGGGGCAGGAGGGGTTGGAGGAGTTGGAAACCATCACAGATACATTGATTAAGAATTCTTTATGCAGCAGTCAACATAAATAGATTTCACCCCCTTACCTTTTGTCAAATTCTTAGTATCCTGCCAATTTTGGGTTTGGTAAGGCAGGGAGAAGATTTATTTTGACTGGTAGATTTAAGGAAACTAGGACTCACAAGAATTTGGACAGTTCACAAACCATTAACAGTTTTTGATGGGAGTGACAATCACAGAAAAGGTAACAGACCACCTCAATTAAGCCCTAGCCTATACTTTCGATTAACTCAAAGTCTGAGACTGTTCATTTGGTGACATTTTTTATCCCTAAATAGCTTGTAAATTTGTTTGTTTATTCATTGTTTATTAGTGTACATATTCAGTTAAGTTCATATTCTAACATACAGATTTATTAATCAATTTCTTCTATTTACTTTCCACAACCTCCCCCCCCCCCCCCAACTGTAAATCCTCTAATTAGCACCCCTCCTCGAATAAGCACTCCCTTCGAATAAACGCCCCTCCTATAGGCCAAAAATTTAAAGTAAGTGCCCCCCTCAAATAAGCGCCCCCTCCCCTCCCCCTATTTTGTAGACGAGTAATGAGTGATTTAAACTTTAGGATCAGCGTTTTATGTTGTTTGCGTCCACATGATGTATTGAAAAAACTTATCATGTCAGGGCACGATTTGGGAAAAATTAAATAAGTGCCCCTCCCCCCCCAACCTCGATTAATCACCCCCCTCGAACAAGCGCCCCGTGTCCTCTCCTAAATTTGAAATAAGCGCCCCGGGTGCTAATTCGAGGATTTGCGGTAACTCCTGGGGGTTCAGTGTTGTTTGTTCTTTTGACTAATTCGATCTAGATCTCAGCAGGTTTGGAGCGATTTTACGATGCCGGGCCACTTATCAACATATCCCTCAACGCTTCTCAGAACGAAACATATAGAAACAAAAGGAAACATTCAAATTGAGATATGTAAATGAGTGACCCGGTATTCTACAATCTCGCGGATAGCTGCATAGAACCAGGTACCGTCATTACTCACCGAGCGATCAAAAACGCGGAAGGTTGTCTCTGGTTTCTAAAGGTAAGGGAGAAAAACGAGATCAGACATTCTTCTCTAAAGCTTTATGATAAGCTTACAGCGATATCACAAAGGCCAAGCTCACCTCAGGTAATGATCGATAAAATGCAAGGAAGCCTTGTTCTGCCGCTCCATCTGCAGACGTACAAAATAAAATTTATTTATGCTGTCGTGAAAATGGAATCAAATTTATTAAATCGATATCATCACCTAGAGAAAACTGTTGACAAGGTTGGACAGCCATGATTTCCGACGGAGTGGATGAAGTGTTCTTCTTGTCTCTTCCAGAAAATGGCGGACGACCGAAATAGACACACGTGAGTAACAAATTTGGCGGGCATCCGGGAACTCATAATCCGACGTGTCTTTCCGTTAGATTCCGTCGTGTGTTCGGAATCCGAATAAACTCGGTAAGGCCTGGGTACAGGACAAAATTCAAAATGTCGGCGGAAGAGGACACGGAGTTGAGAGATATGGTGGCTCAAACTTTAGAAAGTAAAGGTGTTCTCGGAAAAATCAGGGTAGGGAAACGTGCAATTTGAATCAAGTGTTTACGTTATCTCAAAATTTTGATAATTGGAGTACCTTTTAACTCGATTTGTCAGACCATTTTATTTCGTAAGTATGGTGAGAACACCCCACGGCAACTAACAATGACGAATTTTTGTTTCAGTTTGTAAATTTTCTTTGTGGTTTTTCAGCTAATCGATTTTAGTCCTTTTAATTGCTACTGCTTTCCATGCAAAGAAACATGCTCTTCTTCTCGATGCTGTTAAAGAAAAAAAACAAACAAACTTACAACTGAAATATAATTCTTGCTACATTTTTTTCCCTACATTTCGCTTTTCGCTTCATCAAGAATTCTACCATTCATTTGGTTCAATTATCACCTCAAAAAAATGTTTAATTTTTTTTTTTCGGAAAATCTATAGGTCGTCAGAAGGCCAGTTTTCTCGCAAGGCTTCTGTGGTTTCCGGACGAAACCACAGTTTCGGTCTATGACAGTTTTGTTGATAAAAGGCTTTGAAGCAAACAGGGCTTGTAAGTGATTTGGTACGGCAATTTAATGTTATCTAACTTTGAAGTTTCGAGAAATAGTAATATAAACATTCAAAACTAAGGTGTTTTGCTGTTCATGTTTTGAGGACAGTGAATTTGTATATGAGAATCACTTGGGGTTTCCAGCTGTTAGTTAGGTAACCAGTATATGTTCTATATTATGATGTTTCATAGGCGCAGCTTAGAGCAAGTGTCTTTCTAGCATTGGAGGAACAAGAAGTATCCGAGGTTTGTTTGATATATATTATGGAAAGTGAAATTGTGCAATTAATTAGTATTCCTGGGATAGCTTAATGACTTTAGCGCATTTGACTCTATATATGCAGCATAATTCATCATAAATTAGGGTGCTTTTCTTTAGGATGATCTGGACTAGGATCAATGATCCAAGATCACTTTGGATCTTAGTGCATAGATCAAACAAACTGATGAATCCTTGCCTAGCGTGGATTCATTGAATCCTTTGATGTACCATGATCCAAGTGATCTTGGATCATTCCAAAGAAATGCACCCTTAAATACTATTATGGCATGATTGATCTCTAGTTGCTCCTGAGCATCAACATATTGGTCATATCCAAGGTGAGTACACTTTGTTGGGAGCTAAGTTTTGACAGCACTTGCCATTTGGGCAAGTGACTCTCAAAATGCACTTGCCCGGTATAATTTTCATTCGCTCAGAAAGATGCCAACCCTTCCTCAGAAAAATCTCCACACTGGTTCATAAACCATATGTTTTTGACTGACCATTGTGTTTTCTTTCAATGAGAAGTTATGCTAAAACTCAAAGATAACTCTAACAGATTCATTTCTTAGCAAGATGATGAAATCCTCATCTCTTTTTATTATTTGTTTATTTTTATTTATTTTTTTCAGGGAAAAATCACACTTGTAAATCCTGACCTGAAGAAGTTTATAGGCACAAGTGAAGGTGAGAACTCTTATTTTGTTCGTTGTAAAAAACCTAGACAACACAACTATTTATAAAGATAAACTGTAAGTCTGTGTTCCTCACTTCTTGTCTTTATGTTCATCAGGACGTCTTGTTACAGGATTAGTAAGAGAGTTCCTGGAATATTTTGATCTTGATTTCTCCATTGCTGTATTTGATCCAGAGACTAATTTCGTAAGTGATAGCCAAATATATATGCTATTTATCTGTTAAGGAAAATAATGTTTTTCATGTTTTATACAAGTAAATTCAAATCAGTTCTTAAATATCACACTGAGTGGCCCCGGACTCTGGATTGCCTGGTCTGAGTTTGAGCACTGTGTTCTAATGAGCAAGACATTTCATGCAGGTACAGTGCTTTCTCCACCAGGATGTTAAAGTGGGTATCAGCAAATTAAATGCTGGGGAGGGTGGGGGTGGTAACTCTGTGATGGACTAACATTTCAATTGGGGGGGGAGGGGCAGTGCTGGAAATAGTTTTTCTTTAACAGGACATATGTCCTTTCAAATCTTCATTTTGGTCGGATATCATCTAAATTTGACCGGACATTAATTTGCATAATTGATTTGCATAAGTACTTGGCATAATAAAATTTATTAGCATGCTGTAAAGATTTTCAGTACAAATCGTTCAAAACGGCATTTAAATTTAATGTATTTATCATTTATGATGATTAGATGACTTTATCTACAAGATAACTGCACCAATCTCTCCTGGTTATCTCCTGATTATATGTTCTTCAAGCAAACCTGGTTTTCTATTGAATGCTACCATTACAGGGACACAGTCAGCTTTGGGACCGTGCTGACCTGGACACTTGTTTTCTCACTTTAAAAAAAGTTCACCTCCATCTGAAATCAAAGTACATCTAGAAATCCACTTCAATCTTCACAGTGTTTTGCTTGATTTTCAATCGTTTACTGAAAAACCTGTTTTTGAGTGTGCTTTTGCTCATCCTATGATACATTTTTATCATATTTGGTTAAAAACAGTATGGATTGCATCTCTGTGATATGCAAATTAGCTAAGAAATGGTATCTAATGCGCATGTGCTCCAGCTGACTGTCCCTTTAAAGCAGGAACCCATCACCAGGAGTGTGCAACTACCCCAATTATTCCTGTCCCTGCCTTTTCACAGACCCATCATGATTCATGCAGTCCAAGAGACACAATGGGTAGGCATACATGACATACTCAATGCTCAAGGGTTTGCAATGCATTATAGAGCGGTTTCAAACACGATCAGCCACTTGCAAGTTTTCCGATGTGGGGGAATCCTTTACAGCAAAGCAAAAGGATAGATTGCTTTCTTTTCTTATCTTAAATGTTATAGAAGCAAAGATCTTTGACTATGTATTTCTGGATGGACATAATGTCTAAGAAAATAACCATTATTGATTGTCAACACAGAGAAACGTAGTCGCCATTATGGTAGCCTGTGAACGCAGACATATTTTCGGCTGTCCACTAAACCAGAATTTTTGGTCCCTAAAGATGAAATTTTAGCTGTATTGGCGACCATACCGGTCACAGTTTCAAGCCTTTTAACAAAGTATCTAACTAAATTTTACAGATGGACAATAACGTGGTGCTGGTGAAATGTTCGGTCATCATGTGTGATCATAATGTGAAATTGGCCGGACATATTTAAAATTTGGTCGGACAATGTCCAAAGACCAACTGCTATTTCCAGCCCTGGGGGGTAGGAAATCTTCTTGTCAGTTCACGCTCTGGAAACCAGAAATACACTAGATCAGCCACTAGAGTAAAACACAGATTTCAATGTTAACTAATCTTCAGCCACTTATCTTCTCTAATATGTTGGAGTGGAAACACTTAGATTGTCAATAATGATTGACATTTTCAGAGTGACAAATATCCTGGAAGGAACAACCTTGCAAGAGAGTTGAAGCTCAATGATGCTGATAGTACAGCTCCTAGTCCATTACTAGCTGAAGTCGTGAAGAGACTAAAATCACCCAGCACCAGTGGTGAGGTATGTGATATATGGAGACATTATAACATGCAGTACCAGTAAACATAGACTGTGAACTGTGAACAGGCTCCTGCCAAGCACATAAAATATTAGGCAAGTTAAGAAGTGAGAGTAAGAAAAATTGCCATCTTTTCCTGTTTTAACCACTTTTGGCTTGTTCAGCTTGTCCTGGACCACACTCTGGCTTCCACTCGCTAGTTTCTTTTTTTCACCTTACACGCCAACCAGGAGCCGGTTTACTTGCTACAGTGAATATAGGCAAGCAATGCATCCAAGAGGGGTAGCAACACAGTCCTATGGTGCTAATTCATGGCACAAACACCAAATGTTGTGCATGAAATATTTTGTTTGTGAGAAGGTAAATTAAATTCATTTGATCAATATTTACCAGCAATCACCATTTGAGAGAGGACAAAGCAAATTTTCCTGCCTTTCTTTCTTTTGTGGTTACTTTCTTTTCTATTTACGTGTATTAACAGGGCATGCATGCATGTATAGTTTGATAACAAGCAGGACCTTTTCTGTTCCGTGATCTTTTATTCGTTATGAAATCTTTAGCCTTTGAAAATAGCTGACTTTTTAAAATAAGTAGTAGTAGTAGTAGTAGTAGTAGTATACTTTATTTACCCTCGGATTGTAGAGTAGCTTTAACAGCTAATGTCTCCGAGCATTTCTACAGCACAATGGGCAGAGACCAGACCACAACACCGGAAACTTCGTGCCCTGCTCTTTACGATTAGTGTGTGGGTTCTTTAACGTCCCCTGCTGACCATAACAGTGAAGATGCAGGAGACGGGGCCTACGGTTTGTCGTCCTTATCCGAGAAGACTAGAATATCTAACCATTTGCAGATGTCATTGCAAAGGCAGCATATTCTCCTCAGTTATTTTAAGACCCTGAGTGTTGGTCCAGTCTGGGGCTCGAACCCGAGACCTCCCACACGGTAGTCCGACGCTCTACCAACTGAGCTAACCGGTCGTGATCTCCAGCGACCTTTTCGAAAGAACCCTTAATGATCAAGAGTTTGAGCGTCAAAGTAGACTTTCTTCTTATACAACTTAGGCTCTGGTATACAAATGATAAAAAGTGTTTTATTTCCTTTCAATTATGAAAGATTTCAAAAGAGGCAGTTTTAACATCACCGAGACATAGTGCCCCGGATAGTCCAAGGAGTGTTAGTCCTCCTAATGGAAACAAGGTACATGTAGCTATAAAAAATCTACTCAAAGTCCCATATGGAGTCTGTGCCAAGAGCATTATTTTGAGATCTAGTTTCCCTTTATTTTTTTATTTCAGTACATTAACTTGTTCAACAGACAGGTACATTGTATAATATGTTGTAATAACTTGTTTCAGGCTTTATCCTGTCCATGAACTTGCAAAAAAAATGAATCAAACAATAGTCCCTAATATAGACCAACAACTCTGTGACAACTTGGTCAATATTTGATTCCGACAGTCACAGGAACTGGCTGCACAAGTACAAATTTAAAAAAATTATTTGGTTATTTTTAACTTTTTTTTTTATATTTTAATTGCTGCATAATTTAGCACATCACTAGATATATTTTGTTATTGGAAAAAAGAAAGTTTGAGCAAAATAAAGATGCTGATCATGAAAATCTATTTTTAAAGATAATGTGAAAATAAAAATATTAAAACTTATATGACTTTTGGATGATAATTTGGTAAGAAAAATAACTGTGTATAGAATTAACTTAACATGGTTACTAAAGTTAAAGCGTTCTTTGTTGAAGGTTGATGAAGACATTGGTGAAGTACTTAGCTCTGACATTGAGAGTGATGATAGCGTGGTAAAATTATATTAAACTGGATTCATTCAGGAATAAATGCCATCTTAGGCTTGAAACAGTTTGTGGTGCAAACAGTAATAATTATCACTTCATTACAGTCATGTTAAACTGGACAAAGATCTGTTGTTCATGTTGTTAGAGGCTTAAAAAAACTTAGCTAATAATTTATAATCTATCTTTTAATGACTAAAATACAATAGTTACTATTAGCAAGTTTATTGTAGTTGTTATCTCTGCCCTAGTGATTACAAGTTATTTAAATTCTTAGCCATAAATTTAAAAGTAAAAGATAACAAATGTAACAACTATGTATAAGTACGCAACGAGTTCAATAAAGATAAAGTAAAAGGTAAATTAAGGACTTCCTAATGCCATCTATACGCTGGTTAAAGCATGATTATTTTTGTTTCTGAATATTTGGCATTGAATCATAAAGAAGTACTGCTGATTTGCCATTGATTAAACAGTGTATGTCTTCCAAATTATTATATCGTAATAAACACAGGAGGTGATCCCTATCCAACAAGCAAAGGGTTCACACTGTCCAATTTTTTTTTACTTACATGCCAGTTTAATAATTATTGTAACTTAATCATCTTAATGTTGATCACCAACAAAACATTTCTTGGAAGGTAATTGTTAAGGTTCAAATTAAAGTGATTCTTGATTCTAATTTGGAGGATTGACAAAACCTATTACTCAAGATTAATTGTTCTTACCACATGACTGTAAACATTTTAACCTCACTTTACCAGCTGTGAAGCTTTTAGGATCTTTGTATGAGTTATTTGCCTTTTAAGCCCCCCACCTTTTATGTCTTATTTTGACAGCCTTCAAGTCCAAGACCAAGCAAAATTCCACAAAGAAAGCGAGAGGACGTTCCACAGAGAGTGCGAGATGAGAGGTCCATCAAATCCGACAAAAGCCAGCAAGACTCATTCCTTGAAAAACTAAACTCCAGCAAAGAGCAGAATTCCTTGTCAGATTCAAGAAGGGACAAAAGTGGAAAAAGGTAAATTGTGTTGTGTGCTGCGTGTGTCGTTGACTGTGGTACTGAAATTATGACATCTCTGCTTGTTAAGAAAGGCTGTTATTTTTTTCAACAATACTCAACTGGTGTAATACTATTTTTTATCAATCATCTCTGAACAAAAGTATCATGCGATACATGTACCAGGGCTCAAGAGCTGCATTTTAGCGCCCTGTCCATTTTAGCTTATTGGCCCAGTGACTAGTAATAGCTTTAAACTCACTACTAAAATGCAGTTGTCTTATTTTGCACGCGTTGCAGGCCTGTGATACTAAAAATTAGACTGTCTGGAAAAATACTCACAGTCACTTGCTGAAATTTAGTGGCATCAAATTTGCGCAATGTATTTCTCTTTTATGATGGAGTTTGAAGCTTTGAAGAAAATTTCTTTCAAATTTGAAATATGAAACTTCATGCTTTACTACTCTGTAAATAATTATTAATCAGGGCTGTGCTTTAGAAGTGCCCAGGTGCCACAGGCAACTGACTTTTGCCTGGAAAAACCCTTTCTTTTTTTTTGACTGACTTTTGACTGGAAAAAACCCACTTTTTCATATAAGCTTAAGTGCTAGGCATGCAGGATTTAATTTTTCTTGTTAATGCTAATATTTTTGGCATTGCCATTTGATTAATACAAGATTTGTGTGCATCATTAATTACATGTGTAATCTATTCAACACAGAAGCCCAGATGTCACCATTGGCAGTGACGATGGAGAAGATATTTTTGCCGATTTCCCATTAAAGACAAGGTGAGTCTGTAACACTGTGGTATGGAGTATTACACATTAAATAAGAAGGGAAAGTAAAGTCGTTTGCTAGTTACCATACCACTGCCAGAAATAATAGAATTTTACGCGTATTTTTTGTTAGTAAGGGGTCCTTTCAGTTCCAAAGTTCTCCTCAATATTTATTGGTTCTAACTCATTAAGTCTGTAGACGAAACCCGGCTTGTTGTTTAAGAAACAAGAAAACATGTACCGTGTTTCTATCGAGTTTTAGTAGAATTCTACTGATATACTAATGCAAGTGCTGCAATCTGATTGGCTGAGCCATTGCACGCTATAAGCCATTAGTGTGCAGTGGCTTGGTGTGGTCGAAAACATTGCAACGTTTCCTCGTTTCTTCGAAGTTTTGAAAGAACATTTAGAAACAAATGGATGATCAAATTCCTGAGAAGACTAAAAGGAGGGCATTTTCGGTTCTTAAATTAAAAAGCTCAAAATTTTTGACAGAAACTGATAAGCGCGCGTACGCAACTGCAAATGTAAAATTGACAATTCCGTGTAAATTCTCTAAAGCGAGAAGTTTAATACTAAGATCAGAAATAATTGGAATCGTTATTTGAAGGAAAATTCAGTTAGAATTCTACTCAAACAATTAGATTATTCGCTCTCGATTTCTATGAGACGATGGTTGATTCGGCCTTCGGCTTCATCAATTATCACCTCATAGAAGTCTCGAGCTCATAATCTAATTGTTAAATAGAAACACGAGTGGAAGTTTGGGAGAACGAGAAATGCTATGGGAGCACAAACCGTGGGCGAGTGTTTCCACAGCTTTTTTGAGTTCTCCCAAACTTTCACGAGTATTTCTATAACTCGATAGAAACACGGAGAACATGTTTTCTATTTCTTTTAGAAAACACAGCGACGAAAAAAAGGGAAACAACTTGTTTACTTTGATCATCAAAATGTAAATTCTCTTTTCTCGCGCCATCATTACGTCAACAGCCTTGTGCTAGTTCTGTGTTTCTATCGAGTTATAGAAACACGATTTTAAACCAATCAGCGCGCCTATTTTCTTAGGGCTGTTTTCTAATATGCATTCCATGTGCTGCAGCTGTTCTTAGTTAAAAATTGAACCTGGCCATTTTCGAAGATATGGAATATAGCTTACCATCGATGTTTATTTTTATTTCAGAGAAAGTCAGAAAAAGGGATCAGCAACAGAAACAGGTAAAAAAGAATCGAATTTTATAACACGAATGTGGTTTTACTCTTTTTTTTTTTTTTTTTTCGCTGATTTTTCATGCTCTAAAAATAGAGTACCTGATCACAGGTTAAATTTTGAGGATTTCACATGGTTTGTTAACTACGTAAGATTAAAACTGATACCTGTAACAGATAACTGTTTCTTGTTTTCAGCATCTAAGTCCGCTGGCGGGCTGTCATCTCTTAAGGGTGCTCCATCGCTTGGCAACAGTGGACTAGGCTCATTGAAAGGAGCCCCACCACTACCAGGAATGAATAACAATAACAGAGGTGAGTGATCTAACAAAGATCGAAACTAAATTTACTAGCGTTTGTGTTAATTTTTTTTTTAAATGGCCTGTAGCTAAGACTTACTGTTACTTACAGAACCTACCAAATCACCCAACTGGCAGGACCTCGCCGATATCGATAGCAAGATCAGTAAACTCGGATTTGGTAAGTGATAAGACTGAGCGACACGTCAATCGACGTGCATCTGAGAGATTCTTGCTGATTAGTTTTTTCTCTGGCGCGAAAATTTAAAATCTAGCAACGACCAATCAGAGACAATAGAGCTACGTCATACGGTTATCTCAATCTCGGCCCCAGAGCCCGCGCATTTTCGGTCACCGGTGAACGAAAGCGCGACGCTCTAGACGAAATCAAAAACCGGAACCAGAAAATTATCTTTCCGTTTTGATTGTGCGCTTGCGTTTAAGTTCAATAACGGTTTCTGAACATGCGTAGAGAGAGTAACCGCTGTGAGTAATGCTGGCTCACCTTCTGATTTCTCCCAGAGGTCTCGATTTCTTAGTGCTAACCGCTAACCAAAAGAATCGTGGCTTCTGGAAACAAGAATTCCGACCTATCTTTCGAGTGAGGGATGAACTGAGCGCATAGCGAAAACGGGTCGGGCATTATAAAAAGCAAAAAATCTCTAGTAGTTAATTTGCTTCTCCCCTTTCTTAAACTGTCGGTTGCAATTTCGCGCGCTTTGATGCCAACGACGTCAAAGACCGACAAGCTAAGTTGACACTGGAAACGGAGCCTGATGCCCGTGACAACAACACAAGTTGAACTTTAAAACCTAGTCACCAAATTTTCGTCGCGCCGTGCTCAACTGATAATCTTTGTATCTTTCATAAAGTTTTTACCTTATTGTATCTGTCAGATATTCCAGATGAAGAGAAAAATGGCGAAGCCAACGACTACAATGATGATTATGAGGATGATTTCAATCCGACTAGGTGCAGAGTGTTTAATTGTAATTTACTAGGAACTTTATAATTTGTTTTTGTCTTTTCACGTCTTTTTCGCATTTTAACCTAGAAAACCCGAAATACGTTCTGATCTACAGTAGTCTGAAGGTTCAACCGTCCTCTTGCGTGTAATCCCCGAGCGTCCCAGGCCCTAAAAAATAAGCAGAAAAAAATGATAACGTTGAATATTCTTTATTTTACCCAGTAAGGAAACCCAGCAGTAGTGCGGTCTAATTACTTTTTCTTCTCGGGTGTTTCTTGTTAGTGACATGAGCATTCCCGAAGACATTGATGAGCAGTTGTCGATAAGCAGTTTCCACAGCGGCAGCGCCAAGGTTCGTAATTTACTTGTAAAGTCAGAGTTCAGGATGAAACCAGAGGGATGAAATAAAAAACTTTTGGAAAAAATGCAATCATCATTTTTCATTCAGTAGGGCAAAACAAGTATCTTTTTAGAACCCCTTTCGGTGTGCGGCTGAAAATACCCCGAGCGAACAGTTTTGGATGCGAACGTTTTCAACTTTCTGTACCCTGGTCGTTAAACCCAAATGGCAGTCGCGCGGACGTAAATGGAACAGATTGTAAAGTCCTATTAAGAGTCTATTAAAGCTCGAGTTAAATTATTTGTACCGACACTGAGCCATTAGCTAGCCGTTGGTCGTGTTTACTTCCGTCGGGAAAAGAAAGAAAAAATGGCAGTTTTGTCCTTGACTCGAGAGGCACAAGCCGGGTTGACTGTCATTTCAGGGTAATTGCACTCAGAAAAGACGGAGGTTTTCGTTCCATGCTTTACGGCCGCCATACTATTATCATATGAATGTACTTGCTTTTGCCTTGATCTCAGTTTTACACTGAAACTTGTTTGTCTTCTTGTCGATAGCTGGATGATCTTCTCACCACAGACCGCACAGTGTCGCAGGCCAGTGTTGGAGATCTCGACTTCGCAGAGGATATTTTGAACTTTTGAGAAACAGTTGTTAATTAACGAAGTGCACATTTTATGGCTTGGCTTAGCGTGTTTAGTGTATTATATGTAATTTACCCTGCTGTATATTATAACCGTAAATAACAAATCAAGTATTCTATGTTACTGGGTTACTTGAGCTATCGTATGACTTTTTTGTACGCGCCATCTTGAAACTAATAATTTTGCTTTGATGCTCTTTTCACTTTTCTTCATTTCCGAATTTCAAATTTTAAGTACGATCTCGAATACCTTGTTTACTAAATAAGTCTAAAATGAGCATAGTCCAAGTCTCGTTGTAGCGGTAATTGTAACCATCTAAGAGGTCTTGTAAATATGTATTTAGCTCCAAAACTTGCCTTTTGTTTCAAAACAGTTTGGTGGCATTGATATCTTGTTGCAATGGAATCACATTTCTTGAAGAATGAACCCTCCATTTCTCAAACCTCTCGATTGCTCGAACCAAAAGTCGCTTCCGTTGGGTTTCTTTCACTGTAGTTTTAATCCGATATCTCCAGTTTCCGATATTTCGAACCAATTTCGTTTCCCCGGGAGATGCGAGAAATCAGGATTCAAGTCAGGATGTGACTGAAATTCATAGCAACTTTCGCCATTGTATTCAGTAAACAACCGAGAGACTCGGAGAACTTCTCAACATAAATTCGGCGTCTAACTGTTTTGATATTTTTGGCATTTAATTTATTTACTAAAGAGGTATTTTATTATGTATATAGTACCTGCATATGCATTGTATATTGTCGCATATAAAGACGCGAGTGACAAGGAGGCGTTTATGCTGTGAATAAAATTTTATTCGAAGAACACTGAAGTCTGTTTTGAGGGTGGCAGCCCAAAGTAAAAGGGATTGGTAACGCCATTTTATACGTCTCCAGGAATAAAAGTATTGCATGTGAACTGAAATTGAATTAAGCTTCCGAAAATAACTTAATTTGACGGGAACATATGCCTAACAGTGAAGGATGTCCTGAGTCTGGAATTGACGTAGACTTTCGAACAGGAACGGAACACTTCCGAACATAAGCCGAAGATTACAGGTCTACGACGATTTTCGAGAGGGTGGCTCGCGAAGATTGCAGAAGTTCAACCGATGTTTTCACATCTATGAAGTAGTCAAAGCGTGGGGCTTAATCTCTTACCGAGATGGCAGTCGATTTTTTGCGACCCTCTTCTGTAACCCCCACGGGAGGCTAGGGTTGGAAAAGAGTTTATATTAGGCTCATTTCGTCAGATTGTCTTTCTATTCTGACTGAGAAAATTACCTCGAGATTGGCTGAGAGCAAGCCAAGGCTTGTGCAATTTTGAGAACAATTTTCAAACATCACTCTAACGTAAATCCTTCATTGTACTCGCAATTATGATTTTAGATTAAATTGTAAGACGTGCATTTTGTACGATTACCCGATTACCTATACTCGTTTGTTTTTCTATACTCAAAAGTGACCCAAGACAATCACTAGAAATTAATATGGGAGGCCATATCAGTCAAAAGGGGTATGAGTTCACAACTGGTGACCAAGAAATCGATCGCTATCGTTGAGTTTATCGATTGGTGATTGAGATTGTCGATCGCTATGGTTAAGATTATCGATTGCTGATTGAGAATGATGGTCGCTATGGTCCAAAAAGCGATTGAATATTAAGACTGACGATTGCTATCGTCGAAAAAAAGATTGGTGTCTGAAAACGATCGTCCAGAGATTGACGATCCGGAACACCTACCGCTATGATCGAGAAATCGACTTGCAACTGAGAAATGGAAAGGCCTGGTAATAAGAGAGGGATAGTTCACGTATTTTTACATGAAGAAGTATCCCAAGAATTTACCTTGTGATCTAAGATGGCGGCTGATGATCGGAGTAGTCGAGATGTCGAGGAATTCCTTGACTCCATGAAACAATGCTTTGACGATGTTGATCAGCCGCTTACTGACGAAAATGTTTCTATTCCATTAGACTACTGAGAGAGTAGGCTAGAGGACCATTTCCAAATTGTTAGCGCAATAGCAATCGCAATACAGGGTAATGCCAGTGGTGATCTGAAGCAGACTGTTGAAGACCTGCTGTCATTTTCGGCAAAATTTGCTCCAGGAAATCCATGCCACAAAGGTTCAGAGGGAAAAAAACGGCACAAGGTCATCAGCCTGGGTTCCTTCAGCTTAAATATGCAATAAGTAAGCCCTACTAGTGCGGTGAATTTCAAAATAATCCAAGTACTAAAAAGAATGACTCACTTCCACTTTATTTTTACCATCAACTGGCTTATCTCAATGTAAAGGCAAACCATTCTTCATTATAGTGTTTTTTTGCCATTTTTTACTTTGGTAAGGTGAAACATTGCCATTACTTTATATACTTCAGTAAAATTGTTAAGGAATTCCAGTTAAAGTAAACCACTTTTATTGCTAGAGCAATTCACACTTCACTTATTAGACAAGCAAAATAATGTTAATTAAGTACATGTACATTCAACAACTACTGTTAAGGTTATGTTTGTGTTAGCTGACAAATCAGTATGTTCATGTTTTTGAAATTGAATAAACCATGATGTTTGAATATTGTCTCACCATTTTGTTGTGTCACTTAGGATTTACAGAGAGTGTCAAAACCAGAAACACAACTCACCATCTGACTCTTGAAGACATTTTTAGTTATAGAAATTTGCAACCAAACCAAATGTAAACCACTACCACATTATTGACTCTATTTTGGTAATCACATGTCTGTAGTACTGTAATGCTGTTGTGTAAGTCTATCCAGATAACTAACTGTATATTGCACTGATAGAAGACTGCTGAACTAGGTTTCTGGTAGAGAAGGCAAATTTTGATTCAGGTAGTTTTTATACTACAGACACATAAAAACTTGGCCACACATCTTCACCGTCTCTTATTATGTGTCTCATGGTTCATCTACATGTAGTTTAAACATGGAGACAAGATGGGTTACTAGTACATGTCCATACAATAACAACTTCCACTGAAATGATGGACAGGGACCCTTAAAGTGTCTTTTTTACATCTCTGAATTTTTCCTGTTACTTGAGCTTCACCTTCATACACCCTCATTCACTATCATTCATCCTCATTCACCTTCATTCACCATCATTCACCTCCATTCACCTTCATCCACCTTCATACACCTTTATACACCATCATTCACCTTCATTTACCTTCATACACCATCATTCACCCTCATTCATCCTCAATCACCTTAATTCACCATCATTCACCTTCATACTCCACCCTTATTCACCCTCATTCACCTACATTCACCCTCATTCACCCTCATGCACCTTCCTACACCACTATTTACTATCATTCACCTTCATACACCTTCATTCACCATCAGTTACCCTCATGCACCTTCATACACCCTCATTCATCTTCATTCACCCCCCCGGGGGGGGGGGGTACTTTGGGAATTTCTGGGTGGGGATGTGCCGCTGGGACCCTGGAACCCTTAGCCTATATCAGAGCTAGTTTAACTGAATTTTGCTACCCTATACTAGAGTAAACTCCCCAAATCCCCCCATCTATCGACACTATCGAGGCTGATTTGCGTAAATTTAAACTTGCCAATTTGATTTTTTTATATTTTTGAGTGGCAATTCCTGGTTTCCTTAGTCTAGATAAAATCTTCAACCAGCTAGTCAGTTTTGGGTAAAAACGATACCCTATTCTAGACCCAAACGCTCTGATTTATATACCCTATCCTAGAGTAAACTGCTTGAAAACCATACCCTTCACAGTGGCACATACATATATAGCCCATATATGGCAGTGCCCCCCCCTCCGGATTCACCCCCATTCGCCTTCATACACCTTCATTCACTATCATTCACTATCATTCACCCTCATGCACCATCATTCACTCTCATTCACCGTCATTCACCTTCATACACCATCATTTACCCTCATTCACCTTCATTCACCCTCATTCACCATCATTCACCTTCATTCACTCTCAAGTACATTAATGCAAAGAATGTTGTAATACATTTGCAAACTTCTGTAACGTTTACACTGTAGCCCAAGAGAATGCAGTGGGAATGTTTTATGAGAACTACATATTGAGCTGAGTCACCCACCCCTGTAAGAAGGCCAGCTGTATCGCGAACAAATGCACTTATGTCCAGGATTGAGTGTGCTTACAAAATTAATAATATACATGAAAAAATTAAATGATTCTGATTGACTGAGAGCAGTGCAGTTCAAGTGTAACACGAGTACAAAAAGTGTAACACCAGTGCAAATTACACATCGTGATTTTGGATCATGATTGACTGAAAGACAATAGAATTGTTGTTTACAGTCTATTGAACTTTATCTCTGGCAATCTTTGTTAACCTTTCCTTTGTGTACTTTTGCAGTGAAAAAGCTGGTTCACCGCGTCAAATGGACAGGATAAACCTTCAGATACAGAAGGTACAGGAAACCTGAAAAATAAGAGTTTAATAAGATAGAAAAACACCAAAGACATTGGGGGCTGCTGTAATTGGCTAAGCTGTAGCGGCTCCCCTGGCCATTTTGTTTTTTGTTTTGCTGTCTGTTTTTTTTTGTTGTTTTTTTTTTGTTTGTTTTTTTTGTTGTTGTTTTTTTTTGTTTGTTTTTTTTGTTGTTGTTTTTTTTTGTTTTTTTTTTTGTTTTTGTTTTGTCTTTTTGTTTTTTTCTTTTGCTTCCTCTTCTTTTTCTTTTTCTTTATGTGTAATAGTAGGCCGAAGCTTAATAAAATAAAATAATAAATAAAATATAATGATAAACTATAAAGGAACAAGGATGGCTAAGGATAGAGAAGATTAACGCGGATTGCAAACGTCGAATTTGAAAAATTGAGGCTAAACTTTTCAATATGTGCAAACCGTGACTGAGCTCCAATAAATAAGCTTAAATTTGTCTATTTCCGTAAAAAAAATCACGAGAAATTATGAGACCTAAAGAAAATGTTAAAAAGAAACCGAACAAATGGCAAGCTAGATTTAAATTCTACAAAGAAACTGAATTCTAGATATAGAAGCGCTAAATTAAGCTTACACTATACCTTCGGGTCGGCAATTTTCTTCAAATTTGGCTTTTTGGGTCAAAGTAGTGGTCGAAGATTAATCTTGAATTTCTGAAAAAAAAAATTGAAAAAGGCTAAATATTGGCGGAGAAATGGCGGTTTTTCGTTTTCGCCGGAAGTAAAAGTTTACCTCTTGATTGACAGCCCTATGGCGCGATTTTCGCGGGAATTACCTGTACGGATGTCTTCTCAGTTGATAAGCCTTGTTGTTCCGATTACCAAGCATTCTTGGTATTAGGTGTAACTCTATTAAGTTAGAAGTAAACATAGACCACGTTAAAAACATAAACCAGTTCGAAAAAGCGAAAACAGCGAAGAACGAATGAAAATACATCAATGAGTGAAGAAGCAAAAGTTCGCCTCGCGGATGAAGCTATAGCTATCGTATAAAAAATTCGTGGTAAGAGAAAAGAAAGGTTCTGTAAAAATTTTGGAACTTGACAGCGATAACAGGGATGTTGACAGAGACTCTTCTGATGAGTCCGATATCGACGAATCGTCGGACTCCATGAGACCATTTGAAATATTATCCATGCAAAGTTGACCACAAACGGTTGCTCCACAGCGCTTTCTTTTGTTTGTTTTCTTCGCCCAGCCACTCTAGCGTTGGTATCCTCTCTAGTCTTCCCATTTTGCCAGACCAGCTTCAAGAGAAACCGAGCTACAGAAAAATTATTTCTCCTCGTTCGGCCTTTTTCGGCGCCTTGAGCGCATTGCGAAACACAAGGGTATTTTGGAGATTCGCGCGTAGATTTCACCAGGAGGTTAACGGTAGTAACCTTTCCCTGCACTGATTGGCTCAATTATCTGAGAACCCAGTTGAAGGCGTTTGTGGGCGGAGTTTGTTTGCGAAGCAGAAGATTTTTCTTAGCGCTGTTTTCTCGAATAAATTTTTTCGCTTGAAGCAGGCACTTTAAAGAGTTATAACTCAAAGGGAATTCGTTCAATTGCCCTCAAATTTATACAGTAGCTAGTTTAACATATAAGCTACAAACAAGTGTCTGCGAATTGCAAATTTCGAAATACTTTTTCTTCGAGAGCGATTTTTGTACGATCACTCCACATTTTTTTAATCCTATTTCGAAAATGTTCCGTAACTTTTTACTGCAAATGAGTATGCCAAAACGCAGATACGTTTTTAAGCGCTTTGGGTCCTGAAAACCAGGAAAAAATTAAATTGGTGAAAAACAAAGTTCGCTTTGACTTGTAGCTTTCGAAAGGTGATTCGGGCGCTCGCACTTAGTGGTCGTGAAAAATTCAACAATTCATTTTATTTTAAAATTCTTGGTATAGTCTGATAGCCAGCTCTATAAGCTTTAATTTGATATAGGGGTTTAGGTATCTACAGCTTAAACTGCACGCGCTACATCGCTTGCACGCGAGACACCCCTGAAGGTATACGGTAACCTTAAAATACCGTAGTGCAGCACGTTCTTTCCAGCGAACTTCGTCAGCAGGAATTTTTACGGTCAAAATTTAAAATGTTGGTTGTATCGACGGTTAGATCTTCATGCGATTGCGTAAGCTTATTCATTGTCAGAGAAAAGTTTTTCTTCCAAAGATATTTTCCAAAGACGTGAAAAAGAGGTAAGAAAACTGAATATGTGTCATAATTTGCGCGCGCATAAATTTCGTCATTATTAAAGTTGAATTATGACGCAGCTGTAATTACTTAGCTGGACCAAAAGTACGTTTTACGACACTTCACCGTGGTATTCTTGTCTGTGAAATTTTTGGACAGTTAGAGGCCAATTTCGATTTATTAAATGTCTTACTTAGCTCCGAGGCTTAGGGGAATAAAACAAAAGAGACCGCCTCAGGTCTAAGGGATGAATAATTAACTTCTTTTTTTTATTATTCCGTTAAGCCTCGCGGAGCCAAGTTAGAATTTTAATATATCAAAATTGGCCTATTAACTACAAACATAGCATATTCGGATCAAAATTCCTTTCAGGTGCGTGTTTTTCTCCCAAGTTGCTCATTTTTTACAATTCAAAGCACACAATCTAAACGTGGGATGCATTTCTTTTGTTCAAAGCATATTTCTCGTGGCTGTAATGAATTTTAATGTGGGTATATATAAAGAAGTGTAGAATGACACACCCATTTTAGCGTCGGTCGCCGTTGCATTGAAGGCAAGGGCGAACACATCTTAGTCGCTGTGCTCCCTTCAGGCAAGTCCATATTTTCTTTATTTATCGCCGTTGAATTGAAGGCAAGGGCGAAGACATCTTAGTCGATGTGCTTCGTTCAGGTAAGTCCACATTTTCTCTAGCTAGTTACGTGTCCTAGCTGTTTCCCTCGTCTTTCAATGTGATCATTTAATGGTATAATAAAACTTTCCTCAATGCTGTGAAAGCTTCGAGGTGCATGTGTTTTTCCTTGACACCGAAGACTGTATTTAGGCGAAGTTGAAAAACCGAATAGCAAACATTTCTCTTGTGAGTAACTGAATGATTATTTTTAATAAAATGTTTGTTTGCAGCTTGATGATCTGCTTGGTTTGCCGTTTGACTTTGTCATTCGCAATTTGTTTCGTCACCTCGGAGCGCTACCATGTACACTCTTTTTAACTGTTATAAAAACAGAAAATTCCAACCGCCTTTGCCTTTGCTCTGATACGAAGAGAACAGTTATGTAGTTATATCAAAACCTACAACTAATCTTCAGTTCGTTCCCAGTGCAGTGCACCACTTTGTTGGTGGTCGTTTAAAAGTGTTTTTCCACATTTTGAGGGAGTTTTGTGAAGTGCAAGGCCGATAGACGTCCGTTAACTGATACTAATACTCAGTCAAGTCAGTTTTGCTTGAGTTAACACGCGAAAAACTTAACCATGACATTCCTGTTTTTTCACAAGAATTGACCAGAGGAAGCAAAGTTGTATCCAAAGGAATTGAATTGGAGTGACAGGCGTCATTCACCAATTCAAATGAAGTGTAGCACGACCGGCTATGGACTCCTGGCAAGTTTCATGTTGACGACAACTCCGTCGAAGTTCAGATAAGTGAATCACAGTTGTCGCTAGATTTCATTTAATGTAATCCTTTGAAGCTTTGCAGCTAAGTCCAGTTTAGGGGCATTCAGACGTAACATTAGAACCGGTTTGCAATTTAATAAAGAATGTGATCGATTTCAAAATGAGTGCCTGTCGCTGGTAATTTTGTATCCCTTGGTGCTGAATGTTTCGTAATTTTAATGGACGAGTCTCGTGTTTGGACGTATTTTTGCTTAAAATTAACCCACAGACAAAAGTGACACGTATTATTTATTTCGCACTATTAAATTAAAACATTTTTCATTTATCTTACAAATACAGGAAATCGAGTACCGAGTCTAAGATCTTACGATTTGGTGGCACTAAAGTTTTAATGTTTTTTTTTTTTTTTTTTTTTTTTTACATAATCCATTCGTAGAATGCTTCAGTTTATCGTCCCGCGATCGTGTTTTTCTGTTTAAAAAAAGACTTTTTTGAAATCCATAGCAAGAATCTGAGAACTTCTACCTTATTGACTACACTGGCAAATTCGTTTATTGATTCTAAAAAAGAGAAATTTTATCTGAGCTGAAGCTAACTGACGAGCCTATAGGCGTAGTTCAATGAGGAAAATGAGCAAAAAATAGCAAAATTCTCAGCGCAGGAAAAGATTTGCAAGCTCGTTAGGCTAGCTATATTATTTGTTCGCCAACATGAGAGCAATTGGCTTTTGAAACAAAGAGCTGTTTGTTTCAAAACAATTGACGTGAATGTCTGCAAGCAGTGAATATTGCTCTTTATCTCTGATCTGTTGACAGAAAAACTTATTGCCAGAATGTTGTCAAGGAAATCAAACGGAGATGAATCCGATGCAATGACCACACACTTCCCAAGGTTGCCTAGAGATGGATGCCAACTGGCAACAGCAAACCTGGTTGGCCAAAAACCACCTGGCGCCTGCCATGAGCTCAATGAGGAACAACATATTGTACAAAATAGACATGTAGATGGATTGTGGCTGCCTTGTGTCCCACAGAGAACGAAGAGGATTAATTAAAAAAGTAAGTAAATCTCGTTATAATCTCGTTTTAATTTGTGACGGCCATTTATTATGGTTCAACTTTCTGACCACAACATGCGAACAAGTTTTTGGGGTGAGCAAGTCATCTGTCCATGAAATAATCATAAGTAAACCTAGGTGATTAAATAACTAAAGTTGCTGCCGTTTGCTCTGCTATCTCCAGGATGACCAAAGATGTGTTAAAGGACAGTTCACGAGTTTCTGGATTTATTCATCAATCTTAATTAATTGAATTTCATCAACGTTAACTGAATTTTGGATGGCAGTGTGCAGAGCTTCACTTCTGGCGTACGATCGGTGACTATTGGAAAGACATCTCAGCTCAGATAAGTAGCTAATGGTTTTCCTATCTTTACACTCCAAGAGTGTTAAAAATCTTGATTCTGATTGTAAAATTGATAGATTTTCAAGTTTCGTACCATTGCTGCATGTAAGCGTACGGCTGTCTTGTTGTCCAGAAAATGCCATAATTTATATCTGTACAATACACGTGCGCTGCATTATGTTAGATAATAATTATTATAATGAGACTGCCGTCTGTTTGGAAGGATTTTGGGTCGAACTTTTGTTGGCTCAGATCATTTTTGCGTGGGGGGTGGAGCTATTATGTGAAGGAACATCTTGCACTTTTCATTTACGTTCTTGGAATTAAGCGTCTGAAAACGTTTAGGTGAAGAGGAGAATACCACGACGTAAATAGTCATAAAAAAGATTCTTTAATAATCATTAAATCCAATTTTAATAGCTAGCTTATAATATAACCAAGTTAGAAAGCATTATCCTTGATTCTTAGAAGCGCGAACAATACAACCCATCTTGGATTCCAAGGGAATTCTATTTCATTTTTGAAGAAAATGCTAAAATTCGACAACACATCAAAACACTACTGTTTTCTGAAAATTTACATAGTTATCAACTGTATCTAACACTGCTCTGAATTTATTAGTTGACAAGGTAGTGTTGATTAAATATTCTTTTTTCTGTCTCTCTCGCTCCAGGCGGCTGATATATCACTGTTGACAGAAAGCGGTAGCCATCTTGGATCGCAATGTACTGTTGGACTCTGGCACAAGTTGACTATTGGAAAAATCAAATCTCAGATAAGTACTTTATTTCTACTCTCGTTAACTTTTGACAGTTTCAGTGTAAGAATTATGAAAATCTCAGAAACTGATTAACTAGAAGATATTGTCTTGATGAAGAACCAAATTCTTAGAATTAATATTGACAACAATATGAGAAATCAGTAACAAGAATACACATTTTGAGCATGGGATGTACTAAAGAGTTACCACTTTGAAAAACTAAATTCTCAGAGTTAACATTTAAAACAATATGAGAAAACCAGTAATGAGAATATACATTTTAAGCATGGGATGTGTTAAACGTTATCACTCAGTTCGTTATGCTGAAGGTCTACCTGAAACTATCGAATATTATTTCTCGTAATTTTTGTTTTTTTTTTCAAGGCATTGATGAAGACCGTAACCAAAAGTTGCGGAAATTTATATAAGAGAAAAAAGTATTTTGCTAAATTGAGAACAATGGTGGTTTCTTTTCGAGAAAAATTTAAATGAAGAGGAAGGGGTAGGAAGTAATTAATACATGGCCGCGGCTTATCAATAAAATCATCTCGTGAATGCTCACTAGTTTTCCCATTGAGCCGAGATGAATGATACATCGAACTGTCGTTTTGCATGTGTACATCCTTTGCATTTGAGTAGTATTCTCTAGAATATAAAGTGAAGTATCTCAATTGAAAGTTTTTAATCTTCCAGTTCGTCACTTCTCATACATTGCAAACTCCATGTAAGAGTGCTGTTTGTACAGCCGCATAACTCTTGACGGTATCACATTGAGCCAAATTAAAAGTAAGATTGCTCTAAAAAGGACTTCTTCTGTTTTTTCGTTTGTTTGTTTGTTTGTTTGTTTTTGTCGAGTAAAGAAGGATTTTAAATCTTGAAAAAAATCTTGGAAAGGCACAGCTAGTCAGATAGCCGGACTACAATAGATCGTTTTCACCGTCGTGCAATAGAAAAAAAGAACAAGAAAATTCGATCTTATTGAAGATAAGTAAAGAACACTTCTCTCCAGGTTTTAGGTCTATGCGCTATCCCAAACTTCAGTTATTTGCCTAAATGTTTTGCACAAATTTACAGAACTTCAGTATGGTGACGCCATATTGGTGTACCTCCGTGGTACACCAATTGGGGAATCTTTGTTTACAATATTTGCCCCATAAGTGATACAGTTTCTGATGGAAATTCTGAATATTGAAAGGGCATGGCACGATCAACTGTGTCAAGGAATTTGAGTTCGATGTATTGAATAATTTTTGAGCGACGCGGGTTTAAAAAACTCAAAATTTAACAAAGAATGTAAAAGCTCATTGGGGCGTTTGCCACCCAGAAATTTTGCAGTTTTTGAAGGCCAATTTCTCCTCGAATATTTCAGCCAAAGAGCCAAAAGTTTCACCAATTACTAAGTTTCACAAGCTCTTTAAATTGTTGTAGTCAATTCGTGTCTAGCGTGATACCTTCTCCGTGCAAAGTAGTATGTCAATGAGGAAAAATGTAAAAAATGACCTCGGCAAAGATTCGCCAATATGGCAGCCGGAAAATAGTGTGACAATCTGGATCTTGGTTATCCAGGCCACTGATTGCCTATTCTGCACAAACCAACATATTAACACTTAACTGCTACTTTTATTTCACGAAGGGCTAAAAATCATGAGATAAGTACATATTTTTCGACAACGCGATGTCCCGCACTGTCATAACTCTAAAATTCAAAATGCACTTGTTTCGAAACGAAGGACACCATTGCGCTGAAATGTTGTCAAGATGTATAATTTTCGCATCTCTTTTGCCTGATGAGGGTAGAAACTCTGGTGGCTCTTTACGTTTGGATTTAAAAGCTTGATGACGTCACGTGAAAACGTTCCACTGAATTGAGCATAGAATAATTTAAGTCGCCTTATTCAGATCTAATCATTAATTAGAGTATCTAAGTATCTTGCAGTCCTTTCCGCATTTTCTAAAAGGTTAAGATATAAATAGTTGCTTGAAATAACACCGAAAACCATTTCCCATGGAAACGTGGGAAAATAAGTTTCAAAGTTCAGGGAAATTGTGCAAACAAAGGTAAACTTTCATCATCAGTTTCATTTCACCAGTAATTTCAAGTATTTCATATGAACTTCAAAATCTGTTTCAGTCGACATTTGGTGTTATTAGAAATAATTTCCTTTGAGAAGATATTTAAAACAGTCGCACAGCCGTTTGCAATACGATGTGAATATTCTCGGTACAAAGTTTTTTTTCCACTTGTTACTCAAACGTCTTGTAGATTCCTTCTTAATTACTCGGAAGAAGATTATTGAATGAACCTGGTGAGCAATTTTAAAAGGAGACCATGAAACAACTTTCATACCGTTACTAGAACTTTTTAACACAGCATTTGGCAATATGACTTCTACCAATACCAGATATACAAGCTTACTGAAGTGCCTTTGCAATTAATTCTCAACTTGTTTTTTTACTTGCATAATGTTTACATTTATGGAGCCCTGAGTAGTTTTTTTTTTTCATCATGGCATGCTTATGAAAGCACGTAAGGATACTTTTTTGAATATTTTAACCGACCCGCCCCTCCAAAAGAATGAAAAACGGCTAAAATATGTAGGGTCTTTCAGAATATATTTAGGTGATTTCAGAATATATTTGCACATTGACCATTCAAAATATTTGCAATGTCTTCTTTGGGGGGGGGGGGGGGGTTAAATCTTACACGGACTCGTAGATAGATCAGAAAGAGAGAAAATTAAAAAAAAAAAATTGCTATGACTTAATTTAGGTCTACGGGTTAAATTTCGCGGAGAAAACGTTTTTTCGCAATTTGCGATGAGTCCTCTTTCATCAAATTTTCTCTCATCAAATGTTGGTGATACAATGTTAACCGAAAACTGAAGTTCATTTAATTATTTGACAAAGCAAAATTGTACTTATTAGAGTGTTTCATGTGAAAAAACGTTTTGAGTGACATTTCAATGGGGAAAGGGGCATTGTTGACTGGCCGTATTATCTATTGGACGGAACTTTGCGCTAAAATATTCAGACAATATAAATTTTAAAGAAGACTCATGAATTATTATAACTGATCATAAAACGAAAATTAAAACTGTGTTAACACAACGATATTAAAGACATGATAAATAGTCAGCTAGACGTCGAACTGAAAATCCTTGGAAAAAAAACGCAGATTGTATAATTAATAAATGGAATTTCTGTCGTTTATTTAAATCGACTTAAAAGGTCATATTTCTTGACTGGGTTTAAACTCGATCACTACTTTGTTTTCAATTTCATTGGAAACTGCATGCGAAAACCTCTGTTTTTCATACATGAAAGAATGAATTTTGAGTTGTGGATAAGAAATGAAATAGTTAGCTTAAACAACGACGATACCTACGCCAGGAACGACTCCTGGAAAGAGAAATGATATTTCTAATCTCGTAACAATCTGGATATCTGCTCCGTACGCCAATCAGTACTTAAAGCTTGCTCAAACTAAGTATGTAATACCAGCGATCCATTCCAAAAAGAAATACAAAAAATTTTCCATCCCGACCTACGTTCTTCAAAATGCACAGAACCTGTTCATGTCACGTTACGGCTACAAAATGCACAAAGATTTAAAACGAACACGCACAACCATTGTTCTACTCAATAAATCTTTTGTTTGGTGACGTTTTCGTTGCTGTTTTATGTTTTTTTCTTCATTTGGGATTTTTTATTTCCATAATTGCATCAATTACAATCGTTTTTTTAACAATTAATTTACAGAAGAACGAATAATGTTAGGTTTGCAGAAGTTAACAATGACACCATATTGAATTAATTAAGAAAAAAGATTTTGTCAATTCTTATCTTTATACTTATTTAACTTAACGATTTTTCTTAATAACGTTGTCTACTATAATTATTAGTTAGAATTGTTTCCTCAAAGATCTTCTATTGTTCTTTAAACAAATTCGTTTTATTCGATTTGAAATATGTTTTTCAGTTTCATATTTAATTACCTAAATTCTTATGAAGTGGCTCAAGGAAGGTAATGTTTCTCTACATCGACAAGTCCACAAGAAAGATTTTCCTAAAATTACTATATAATTAAATAGATCCATCTCCTCCTCAAAAGACCTAACAATAACATCGCAATATGTAAGCGAGAGGCTTCTGCAACTCTTGATTGTGCTCAAAACCTTTTTCATTAACCTCATGCCAAAAAGAATATGAAAAAGAACAACCGAACAAAATATGGGATATTGTTTCCGTTTGCTGATTACAGATGCAGTTGGGATTAGAAACGTATCCCATTTTACACAGGCGGTCATTAGTAAACAGAACAGAATTCAACACTTTGTACCGAAAGGAGCGTAGATACGGTTCATTAGCAGCCCTCACTGGCAGAAGAAATGCCTCTGAAACTTGCCTGTCATCAAGGCTAAATTCTTTCTTTAGCTTGACCCATTTACTTGGCTTTTCCAATTTTTGTTTTATAGGAAAACAATAGTCAAAGTCGCATTAGCGCTTGCCTTTACTGTGCTACGCAATGTAAGAAGATTGGAAAAAAAAAAAAAAGCAATCATTATCAACACAATATTTGAAATTAATAAATTTCTACGTGACTGAGACTGCCCTTAATTCCGCCCAAAAGTTCTCGTTGCCGTTGCCGTCGTGGTTTGCTTGAGCTCCCTTATGTCCAGAAAGTTAGGACACACGGGTAACTGGGAGCGTAGGGCGGTGTTTCGTAAGACATTTCCGTAAATTCAAATTTATAATCATATTACCTTTGTGGGATAACTGCTTGCAAATGATTTGTTTCTCCGCCTCTTTTAGCGTAATTCCGAGAGAAGTTAACGCAATTTTCCTGTGTTTTTTTTTTCCTTTGGTGACATCAGACAATAAGTGTTGCTGATTTTCGTGAGTGGTTAATTTCCAGCTAGAACTGATACGAAAAGTAAGGGTTCCATGAGTGGTGAATTCAATGTTTGGGCGTTAACAGGGTCTGAAGACAGATGTCAACGAGGCATCAATTCTAAACCAAACCCGGTTATTCACTGAATCACATGACTGAAAAATACATGTATTATGATATGGTTATGTTTGACAAAGGGAAATTGTGACAGGTTAAAGAGTTTACAAAACTGTTTGGCTACGTATATACCAGCCCAAAGGGAAATAAATAGACGGCTTTCTTGCCAATTTAGAGTTAAAAACTGACTCTTCGTACATCACTTGCACAAAAAAGTGACTTGACTCAGCTCGAAAACTCATTTCAAGGGCACCGCTTTAAAAATTGCAAATGAGCCAACGGATAGTAAAGTTATAAAATTGACAGTGGATCAGCAATTAAATCTCTTGACTGAATTAAGACATTGCCAAAGAGTCAGGTGATGACAATAAATAATACATCAACTATGAGATATTGTCTTGATGTCAAAATTTACAATATTTATTGCCAAATTTTCATCTTTCGCATATAAAAATATACGAGAAAGAATGTAGCAACTAAATATTGAATGTTTCATACTTTTAAGTGGAAAAATATCAAACGTAAGATTTATTTTGTCAAATCGCTCGCATTTTGGGCTGAAATAGCGCCACAAAACACCAACAACAGATTGTTTTCAGTCGTGTGTCGTGACGAAAGCTGACTCTATGCATTGTTAAAGAGGAGGCTAGGTAGAAGAAATGTACAATTTACAAGCTCTTTGCGGCGTTCTTATTGGAAAAGGTCAGAGAAAAGAATTGGATTTACGTGTTTGAAAACTTTGTTTAAGTTCAATCTTGACACCAAAATTGCAGTGCATGTTCAGGAAGGGAAATCGATGCCCCAAAAATAACCATTATGCTTGATTTAGGAATTCTGGCTTTATAAATTACCCACATTGTAAGAACTGTTCTTGTGGCATATTGTGTAGATTTCATCTCGATACGGTCACTTTCTTAGAGCATTAAATGAAGCGGCTGCAATTTGTGGCAGCTCGACTTAGCATGTTTTTTTAAAAAACTAAATGACGACTAAGATGTTCAACGACAAAATAGGAAAAAAAATTCCAAAGTAATACCAAGAGTGTGAATTTAACTCCTTGCATGGTACAGTCACATGAAAAATGATAAGGAAAAACAGTATTTTTGTTTTAAGCGTCCTGTACAAAAAAAGTTAAGGTTGTGAAGTTCTTAACTGGTGATTTGTAGAAGAAAGAGTGAGAAACTTGTTGAACTGTAATTCAGAGGTGGATTGTTTATAAATTCAAGAGAAAGATATCTTTGCGATTTCGGTGCAAACAAAGATGTGATTTTCCAACATTCGCTCCGCTCCAGTTTTCACGTATTGTTCCTAGAAAGCAATCACAAATTCAAGTTATTAAAGTCGATTATAGAAATTAACTCTATTATTCCGAGAAATAGTGATCGACAGCTCATTTCTCCTTTCTGCAGATGATGAGAATTTCAATTAATTTCAGTTAATTACAATAATATTAATTTCAACAAGATGATGAGAAAAAAGGAAGTCATCAACTTTGGATCATTGTCTTGATGGAGCAGTGAATAGGCCATTTCCGAGTTTACCTTGTCTTTCTGTTTGAAAACGAGTTCTCATGCAAAACCACTTTTGCGATGGAAGGCAAATTTTACTCTCGATTTCTGATTTTTTTCTAATTTCTTTGTGTACGATGACAATTAAAAGATAAGATGTTCAATGCGCAGACACGTGAGTTAAGTTATAATTATCCATTTCCAACGTTCAATAGTGCCGCCCACTTTGTTGCAAAAGTAAACAAGAAGTAAAGGTATATTATTCCATAAAGATGATTAGTTTTCGATTTTCCATTGTTTTATTGTAACCAGAAATAATTTGGCAACACTCTGTTAGAAATGCTGCGGGATAGCTTAAGACATTTTAAAATTATTCAGTACCTTTAAGATTCCTGGAAGGGACATATCCTAAAATAATAAAATATTTCTGTTTGTCGTGAACGGATATTAAATTTTCCAGTTAGTACCGGTAAAAAGTGGTAACTCCATACATGTTTGGAGCGTTTCTAGCTACGGTCTCGAGAGAGGTGTCGGCGAGGCATCAAATTCCCCAACAAACCCGTTCTCTGTATAAAATGACTTACCATACACGACAAGCTCAGTGAGAAAATAAACGCACTCTGTTTAATATGTCTGACAGTGGGTAGAACTGAGTGAACTTTTCAATTCTCAAGAACTAGAAATCAACATACAATTTCTCCTAGCTGTCTTAAAACATTCTCAAAAAGTCAAGTGATGAGAATAAAGAAATAAAGAAACTGTATAGGATGTTGTCTTGATATCAAATCTGACAACATTGCCGAATTTTCTAGTATAAGTTTAGTCAGTGTGTCCATGGATACCATGTGTGTTCCTCGCTGTTTTTAAGGTAGCTGAAGTAGATCTACAGTTCTTATTCATTTTAGCATAACACGTTGTTAACTTGGCTTTCTATAGAATGACAATAGAATCCTGGTTAACGGATTTTGTGATAAAGTAGCACCCAAATAGTGATGGCAACCTATCAAACCCAATCGATACAAATAGCTTCTGTGTATGAAAAGAAATTAAAGAAAGAAAAAACTTGACATAGAGATTTGAAATTTTTGCGCTCATTCTTGTTAAACCAGTACAGTTAGTAAATTAGCATATAACGTCTCAGTGCACGTATTTTCAATTGTCTAGATAGCACCTACACTTGCTTTCTAACTGATCAATAATGATAATTCTTGTCAACAGGATCACCGAGATTAGACGGATCCGTTAAGAAAATGAGCTGCAGCACTTATCAATATTAAATTCAACCACCTTAAAATAAAGTTTTGAAAAAAGAGGTGAGCAAGTCTTCGAAAAGACTTAAGTGACTTTTTGGAAAAACATTACTAAATTTTTGAAAGCTATTTAATCAATAAACAAGACTTGCAAAGTAGCTTTCATCAGCATTTTCTTCTCTGAAATAGTGTGAATCAGTACAATACTTAAGTGAAATTTCGCAAAGCCTTTCGTAGTGTTAAGAAGGTGTAAGGGCTAATTAAAGGACTCGCAAAAAAGAGCTCTTGAAACCTTCTACAACATCAGATCATTAAATAGCGAAAAAGAGATATATAAACAAGCCGCAAACTAAGTTTGCGGCAAAATCTTGTGTCCTTGTCCATTACTTAAAACCTTAAACAAAGTGTGTTAACAAATAAAGATCTAAAACCCCCCAACCCAACATATCACAACATTGTTGTGCGTAACATGTTGCGCGCACTTGGCCACCCTCTTGAGACCTGTTCAGTCATATTACCTGCTGGTGGCTCATACTTGAAAAAAACCAAATATGTCGCAACAGGGTAGCCAAACGCACATAACATGTTGGGAGGAGGAGGGAGAGGAGGTAGTAGGGAGCAAGATGACTCTTTTTCCCTCCTCCCTCCTCCCCAGAGGAGGTAGTAGGAAGCAAGATGACTCTTTTTCCCTCCTCCCTCCTCCCCAGAGGAGGTAGTAGGGAGCAAGATGACTCTTTTGCCCTCCTCCCTCCTCCCCAGAGGAGGTAGTAGGGAGCAAGATGACTCTTTTGCCCTCCTCCCTCCTCCCCAGAGGAGGTAGTAGGGAGCAAGATGACTCTTTTGCCCTCCTCCCCAGAGGAGGTAGTAGGGAGCAAGATGACTCTTTTTCCCTCCTCCCCAGAGGAGGTAGTAGGGAGCAAGATGACTCTTTTTCCCTCCTTCCTCCTCCCCAGAGGAGGTAGTAGGGAGCAAGATGACTCTTTTTCCCTCCTTCCTCCTCCCCAGAGGAGGTAGTAGGGAGCAAGATGACTCTTTTTCCCTCCTTCCTCCTCCCCAGAGGAGGTAGTAGGGAGCAAGATGACTCTTTTTCCCTCCTTCCTCCTCCCCAGAGGAGGTAGTAGGGAGCAAGATGACTCTTTTTCCCTCCTTCCTCCTCCCCAGAGGAGGTAGTAGGGAGCAAGATGACTCTTTTTCCCTCCTTCCTCCTCCCCAGAGGAGGTAGTAGGGAGCAAGATGACTCTTTTTCCCTCCTTCCTCCTCCCCAGAGGAGGTAGTAGGGAGCAAGATGACTCTTTTTCCCTCCTTCCTCCTCCCCAGAGGAGGTAGTAGGGAGCAAGATGACTCTTTTTCCCTCCTTCCTCCTCCCCAGAGGAGGTAGTAGGGAGCAAGATGACTCTTTTTCCCTCCTTCCTCCTCCCCAGAGGAGGTAGTAGGGAGCAAGATGACTCTTTTTCCCTCCTTCCTCCTCCCCAGAGGAGGTAGTAGGGAGCAAGATGACTCTTTTTCCCTCCTTCCTCCTCCCCAGAGGAGGTAGTAGGGAGCAAGATGACTCTTTTTCCCTCCTTCCTCCTCCCCAGAGGAGGTAGTAGGGAGCAAGATGACTCTTTTTCCCTCCTTCCTCCTCCCCAGAGGAGGTAGTAGGGAGCAAGATGACTCTTTTTCCCTCCTTCCTCCTCCCCAGAGGAGGTAGTAGGGAGCAAGATGACTCTTTTTCCCTCCTTCCTCCTCCCCAGAGGAGGTAGTAGGGAGCAAGATGACTCTTTTTCCCTCCTTCCTCCTCCCCAGAGGAGGTAGTAGGGAGCAAGATGACTCTTTTTCCCTCCTTCCTCCTCCCCAGAGGAGGTAGTAGGGAGCAAGATGACTCTTTTTCCCTCCTTCCTCCTCCCCAGAGGAGGTAGTAGGGAGCAAGATGACTCTTTTTCCCTCCTTCCTCCTCCCCAGAGGAGGTAGTAGGGAGCAAGATGACTCTTTTTCCCTCCTTCCTCCTCCCCAGAGGAGGTAGTAGGGAGCAAGATGACTCTTTTTCCCTCCTTCCTCCTCCCCAGAGGAGGTAGTAGGGAGCAAGATGACTCTTTTTCCCTCCTTCCTCCTCCCCAGAGGAGGTAGTAGGGAGCAAGATGACTCTTTCCATGGTTAATTTATTCATATATTCAATTTACATAATTACTCCAGAAATCGTTATAAACAAGGTGGAAATGCTTTTATTATTAACAGTGATTATCTTCTATCTTGCTTGGAAGGAGAATTACTTTGCACTTAAAGTTAGTCGAATCCCAGATATATTTTCTATTCCCAAAGCGGAGCGCAATATCTCAAGAAAATCGTCATTGAGAGATACCCCTACACGATATTTTGAGCGCAGTGGTTTATCTTTTGCCCAAAATTCCCCATTATCTTACCGGGGAATATTGATCGAAGAGCATTAATTTGTTCCTCAAACCTCCACTCCACTGAATGAAACAATCGCGCGTGAGGAATTAACTTCTTCTATAATCCCCCACTTTCTTAGGAAGGAGATTTGGAGGGAAGTGTATGTCTTAACTATAATCTCTTAATCTCTCCTTTAAAAGTCAAAAGTGGTTACATTTTCAGTAAAACTTTCTCCCAAAGTAATTTTCTTTAAGATGGTCAATGTTTAGGAAATGGCTGAAAGACTAGACTGCTTATTTATGCCCAGTGTCGACACAGTGTAGTTTAGTCTTACCGCTACTTCTTAACGTTTAACCCTCTCAGAGAAAAGTACTTTGGGAGGAAGTCTACCTCATATTACAACCCCTTTTTGAACTTTAAAGGACGAGTGGAAGATTATGGATGAGAGTTAAACTTCCTTTCCAAAGATTCTCTCTAGGAAAGTAAAGGACTATGGACGAGATTTAATCCTCCTTCGCGATTGTTTCATTCAGGGGAGTGGGGGTTTTGGGGGACAGGAATTAAGACTCTTCGAACAATCTTCCCCTATAAGATGGTGGGGGATTTTTGGCCGAAGATAAGCTACTGTGCACAATGGCTCGTGTAGGGGTATCTCACGATTTTTTTTTTATCTCATGATTTTTTTTCTGGCATTGCCCTCTGCTTTGGGAATGAGCAATGTTCATTGGATTAAACTGAATTTAAATGCAAAGTAAAGGACAACGACACAGGTTTAACCGCATTCACCTTTCTGGTTCTGCGGCATATTTTTTTCTACAGTTATTTTCTAAATAATATTTTATCACACGAAGGTGTAACAGCTTATTGGAGTCTAGTCTTTAATTTGCTCTTTGCACCTTCCTTACATCAACTAAGTTTACTTTCGTTATTTGCGAAAATCTCTATCTTTTTATTCTTCCCTCATACAGACTTGATATTATACATATTTACGTCCGCTTCATTTGTTAATCAACTATTCCATCGTAACTTACTATGAGGATCGACAGATTTACGATAAACGGAGTACAGGTGCTTTTCTTAGTGTTTATTTCCAAGCTCAAAGAGAATTTATTTGAAAGTGTTTCTGCATTTGTCTTTTAGCCAGTTGTTCGTTGTGGTTTATCATTGTTCACCTTCTTTACTATTCCTCAGGCTACCTGTTGATCGAATCAAATATTAACAATTCATCAGAATGTGTCACGCAGAATCAACATGTATTATTATGAGATGAACTGTCGGAGTGAGGGTGCTGCTGCGACACTCTCCTACTTGTTCTATATTTTCTTTCCAAATAAAACTTACGGTGCTTACATACATAATGAAATGTTCATAAGGTAACGCTAGCTTTTGGCTTCAGAAAAAAATAAACAAATACTAAGCAAAATAAACTAGTCGTTTAAATATAGAACTCTTACTAAATGATTGCCAATTAAATCTCTACACTTTAAAACGTCACCATAGTGTTATCGAGCGCACAATGAACTGTCTTTTGAGTCCATCTTTCAGCTTTGTCCGAGCGATTATCAGTTTTTTTTCTAAAATTTCGACTGCTGTGACAGCAAATGGCCTTGTTTTACCGAGCCTTCTGGAGAATGTGATTATCCATTCAATATTTCTAAATCCTCTTCCGAAACTTCGGTGAGACGAGAAAAAATGTCCCTATTTTGCAGACAATCTTCAACCACTGAATAGTAATGGATGATCGTACAAGATATACATTAGCCAATCAGAATGCAGTATTGCATTAGTATAATCCGGTAGATTTGTACTAATGATAAACAGATTACTGTACCGTTGTCAAGCACAATAACTGTTGGTTATTAATTCTTACATAATGATCATGAGTGATCACAATAAAACGTTTTCATGAAATCATTATGAAGACTGATTGACTTTGTGAATTCTTGTCAGAAAACATTTTTGGACCTAGAAATTTTAAAGTTCAAATTGTAAATTTCATTTTCAAAATTAAAACTTTAACTTTGCAGCAACTATTTACTTCTGCTGGCATGTTGACACGACCTTGTTTCCTTACTCGTCATCAACAACACGCTCTGCCTCGATCTGAACCAGTAGGGAAGAAATGACTTGCATTTAATGTTTTTTTTTTTCAGGTTTTCTGAACTGCACTTAACAAATCTTAAGAAAGAAACAGACATATTCATTTCCACTTGTCTTATTCGCATCCTTGGATGGGCCGTGGCTCAATATTTCTCTGCAAACTGAAGTCGAGTGATACAAAACTTAAGCCCTGCTCCGCTGTGTTAATACTTGGTTGGATTATCGCTTACAGAAAACAGCACCTCCTGTCAAAGATGTTTTTTTTTTTGTTTTTGGTATCCTTAAAGGGACACAGTCGGCTTTGGGACCGCGCTGACCTGGACACTAGTTTTCTCACTTTGAAAAAGTTCACCTCAACCTGAAATCAAAGATACTCGTCGTATACATCTAGAAATCCGCTTCAATCTTCGTAGTGTTTTGCTTGATTTTCAATCGTTTACTGAAAAACCTGTTTTTGAGTGGGCTTTTGCTCATCCTATGATAGTTTTTGTATCATATTTGGTTAAAACCAGTATGGATCGTGTCTCTGTGATATGCAAATTAACTATGAAATCAAATGGTATCTAATGCGCATGTGCTCCAGCTGACTGTGTCCCTTTAACTTTTAATAGGGTACCACTGATTCATGCTTCAAAAGTATTGATATTATTGATAAAAGAACGTAAAACCGAAAAATCAAAAACAAAGCCTCTGCAATCTTTTCAAGGCATTGGGCGTTTTTTTTTAAGCTTTTCGAAATACATGAATTGATTATGTCGTTCTCAAACCTTTTTATCAGCCTAGCGTTTTTGTCAGTAGTCCGACATCACCAAGTCCAATTATATCCTTTACAGGGACAGGATCCGGTACTTCTTTTTTTATTAGGTTACTCGGTCCTTGCAAATTGACCTTGTGTTTTCACTGCTTACCAAAGCGTCGCTTATTTAACTATCAGAAACCATAGTACACTTGCCTGCCAAGGAGTTGAAAAACAAATATTGCTTCGGAAACAACATCAAAACTCGATCTGCTATTACCGACCAGCTAAGAAATAGACTTACAAATGCGGGGTAAAAATACAGCCTTTATCAGCAATGATGTGAAATGATTTCCTGCTGCAAATTATTAACGACCTGTTAACGTGTCCACGACTAAATTTCCTCACGGTTACGTGTTTGATTCTCGGTTCCAGTTTCTTATAGGTCATCGCTAGAATTTCAAACATATCCTTAAGACAGTTTGTTCAAATCATAGTTAATAGAGGGAATGGTTAAGAATCCCAGCAAACATCAAAAAAGCAAACAAACAGGCTAAGAGTTATGTTGGAAGGTCTTTGACCCTGTACATCATTTTGTTTTATGCTCCTAGACTGTGCATGAATTACGTAATCGCAATGTTTCTACTGGTTAGTTGTATGAGCACACATAACCACTTTTTGTATTTTTCCAGATTTTGTGCAGGTTCAACCTCCTCCTCCCCCCGCCCCAAACAGCCAACAAAAACATACAACAAAGAAATTTGCCATGATTCATAACCATTTCCCTCTATTAACTATGTTCAAATGTATTGCGTTTAAGTGCTTTCTTATCTCACTTTAATTATTGCCAATGCGTCTCGAAACAGTATTTAGGTCAATGCTCTTTCCAGTATCTTGATAAAGTGAAAACAATGGAAACTGACGCAAGTCAATATAAATAACTAATTTTGGTAACTCCTTGTTAAAACAATCAGGGAACGTTTTGTTTTGTCTGTTAGTTCATTGCTTTTCTTGACGTTCCTGTAGCAAACAAGCACACTCAAAGGTGTTTTATGAATTTTGGTGTACTTTTCTAAGCTCAAGTCTATGTTTTAAAGATTTGTTTTGGTTTTTACAAAGTCTTAATTAAAAAAAAAATTGAATCGCCATATTTTTTAGTATTTTCAGACTTTTGACATATTTGCAAAATTTTGAAATCCAAGATGGAGGTCCTTTTCAAAAGCACGATATCATTTTTACCTGACAAGTTATTGCACGAAAATTAACATTCCTAGATGATTAATCACCACATACTGCATATATGTTTTATTACTATACCGCATTTATAATTTGATGAACATGGAAAGAGACACTCTCAGTTAACCTTCACCCTTTGCATGTTCTAAAATTTGTTTCATTTTTAAGAACTCCATATAAAAGATGAAAAGTATAGACGAATATGATTAAAATTCAAAAGGTTCGTTCAAAAGTTCCAAAGCAAAAATTAAACCTTAATGATAATTATGTCTTGAAACCTTTCCTCAGTAATACTGCTTGTAAATACTTCTTGTAAAATCACGGTTCCTGCACTAAGTGAGACTAGTTTCTAACTTCTGATAATAACGTTTTTCAATGCAATAACTTTGTACTAATCTTCTCTATGTCGAATAGATGTGAAAATTATACACCGAGTTGCTAAAATGAGCTTAGATCAGGAGCCATAATCGGGGACGGAGACCGAAAGCACGCGCCATTTCTAGCATTGGGACTGTCCCTATGATATGGGACAATTTTTCTATTTTGAGAACAAATTGCGCCATCGTGTGCGGAAAGCGCGCGACATGCTGCGAGGATTTTTGCGGTTGTAGCGCGGGGAAAATGACATCCGAAATTCCCGACATGTTTTATGCTTTTGGCCCACAGCTCAATACGTTTATGTCTGTTGGAATTTTGCTTAAGTATTTTCGTCGTAAGCTGCTCCAATTCGACTGAAGTAAGGCAGTGTCGAATTTAGGTATGTCCCGTTTTGTATCGCTCAGACCAAGTTGTGTTCCGCTGCTTCTTTTACAAGAGTTCCACAATACTCCACTCTAAATATCACATATGCTGAAGATTAACAGCTTTTCCGTAACACAGCAAACAAAAACTAGTTGGAAAAATTTGGATATTGCAGCGTTTTAGGACTTCAAAGTTTCCCTCCTCTTGCCACACGCTTGCGGGGATTTCGCCAGAGTCTATCGCCACCGAAAAGTAGTAACAAATTGCAAGTTTGCATTTCGCCTGAATTGTGATCAACACTTGATATTTCATCAAGGCCCAATAAGTTTACGTCTGTAGATAAGGCTAGGCTTTGTTTGTGTAAAAATTCAATAAATTGTCTGTTGTCGATGAATAAGAGTGCCCGCCGATGCGTGTTTTGTACAGTCAGTAAACATGACAAATTGGACTTCCGCAATAATATCTCTAGTTTTTTAATATGTTCAAGGTTGATAAATGTTTGAGAACATATTAAACTGCTTAGCTGAAAATAAGTGAATACAGCAGGAATAATCAGCAAAGTTACGATGACGCTTTCTTCAATCAACTCGGATGACGATTTCGATTTTGTTAGCCGAGTTATCAAAACTCCTTGTCTATTTTATTTTCGCAGCTGTGTAAAATTTCACTACGTTGAAGAAACACACATGGTAGTAGCCTTTTGGCGTTGGTGAAAATTGTTGCAGAATCTCAGCGCAAAAGATAACGAAAGAAATCTTTGTCAAGATTTGTTGCCAATTAGCTACCATTGAAAACACCGACTCGGACTTTAAAGTGCACGCTCTGGAGCAAACTTGCCAAACGAGCAGAAATAATAAGAAACTATCAAAAACAGGTTTTGGTTATGATTAAGCACTGTTTGAGAAATTCACAAATTACCTGGATACCAGAGTAGAGAGATTTCTTACATTAGACAACATCAACGCGAGAACCCACGACATGTGCGTGGATCCGCGCGGATGTATGTCGTCAGGGTGGCGCAATTTGTTCTAAAAATAGCAAAAGTGGGCACGAAATAACGATTGTTGTTGTTGTTGTTGTTGTTGTTGTTGTTTTTGTTGTAAAGTGCCCCATATCATTAGGTGCGCGCAGATCCCGAGACTTACGGTCTCCGTCCCCGGTTATGGCTCCTGCTTAGATGGAAGATTGTTTATTTTTTACGGAAAACGACATTCCAAGGAAGCGGGAGACTGCGCGTGCAGCAATTAACATACTATGTAAATTCAAAGCTTTCTAAAGTTTTCGATTCTATTTTATCTATTTTCCATTTCATTATTACATTTCAAATGTGTAAACAGTAGTTTTGACACTTTTTGACCTGTGTACTTGTTTTATTTATCTATTTTTCTCTAGGTCCATTTTGTTTTTTGTTTTGTTTATTTGTTTTTTTTTTTTTTGCTGTTTGTTTTAAAACGTATCGACCATTACTTCAATTTATCATTTCAGCTACCCTGCGAGACTAGTGTCACATATTTATTCTAGCTGGAATGTTCTTTGTTTGTTGTTTGCTTGAATACTGACACAAAAACTTTATTCACATGCAACAAACTGTTGTTTTGTTGAAAAAAAGAAAATACTCAAACTACACTTTGAAATCTATGTCAGTGAAACATCGCTACATCGAAAACATGACATTTCTCTCGAGGCTTGAGCCCACTTGTGCCCGGACACATGCAAGTACGTATCGAAACTAAACAACGCTCGTAAATATTTTTAGCCACCTGAAAAATTAATTCTGTTTCCTCTGTTCTAAACGTTAATTTTCCATATTAAATGGTGTAGCAAGACACTAATTTGCCCTAAGCGATGATATTTTTTCATTCACCTCCATGTTTAACACTGTACTTATATCAGTTACACAGTCGAAAAAGTAGTGCATGTTTATATAGATTTTGGTCAAGCTTCGAACATTGATGACCAAAAAATGATCGTGTTTACCAAAGCGCAATTAGAATTGTCATGCCGATAAAGTCATGAGCTCTATCAGTCGTTATAAATTAAGTTGCTGTTCGTTCTTGAATGCCTGACAACACTATTTTAAAACACATTTGATTTTGAGCAATTCCTTCCCTAAATGAATCGCCTTTAAAGTTCCTTTGCGGCGTATAAGGAAAGCATTGTTCGCTCTGCAAATTATCATTGTACTATTAAACTGGAATTGTTCTCGTAAATTGTCGTACATGGTTCTCTGTCTGCAGCACAAGTGGATCACTTCCTTAACCCTTTGAATACCAACTACGCATATATGCGTAATTAATGGTCGTACTCTTTGTACCACTTGCGACGTCATCAATTTAAATGTCATCAGATATTCTTGATAAGCAAATAGTAGTGCCAGGCTAGCCCTTTCCGCACAATGGTCAGGTTTAGATATCGACGACATTTCGGCGTCGCAAATCGAGAAACGTTATCAGTTTTGGTGCAAAAACGGTGGTAAAATGGTCCACAACGCCTATGATTGATCAAGGTCCATTTTCTAGGCTTCGCCCGTAATTAACATCCAACTTTTCACTGCAGCCAGAAAGAACATACAATGCAAAAGGTAGCCAGTGTAAAAGGGCCGAGAAAAACAGAAAGGAAAGGGCCAACAAACGAAATTGAGAACGGTTAATGGCAAAAAAAAAATCGAAAAATCGAAAAATCTCTCCTTTTAGTAAAAAAAGCTTTTTTAGCAAAACTTAGGCTCATTTAGCGTCGTGGCAGCTAAAAAATCTGACTAACCGGTTAAAAATGGTATTTTTTGGCGAAAGTGTGGTGTTCAAAGGGTTAAATCTTCGTTCGCAAAGCCAAGCCGAGAGTAAGCTGAAATGCTACTTTAGAATCTTTGTTTTTCACAAGGTTTATATCAAAATAAATTTGTAACAATTACTAGTACCACCACCACGTTTTTATTCTGTTAAATTTGAATTCAAAATGTCAGGAAAAAGCACTTCAATTTTGCAATGCGGAGAATATTCGGCCGTTTCAAGTTGTCCTTTGAAATAATAAATTGCGATGTTCAACCTTTCACTTCAGTCTCATACTCAAAATATTAATTTTCCCAATTGATTGTCATACATTTCTTTTGTTCTTAGTTTATGAATTTGGTAAAATTGCCTTTGTAAGATACTTGACAACGCAACGAGGTACCTGATGAGGTTATATTTTGATCACTCTTGGACTGAAGCCGTTAATTAATGGTAAACGACTAGAGAAACAAGAAAACGACTTATCTGAAGTAAGATATTTCCAGGCCAGGGTCCAAGAGCCAGTACACTGCAATCCAAAATGACTACATATTTCTTTGAAAGGGCATTTAACCTAGAAAGAAAGGAAACATCAACAAAATAGCTGGTTAATATTGATTGTATCGCTTAACACTTACTGTTTTCACAATGTTCTTACGAAAGTTATAATTAATAATTAACACCAGCATGTTGTTTTATTCTGTTAACTTTGATTCCATTATGTCACTGGACAAGTCTCCAATCTTCAAGTAAAATTCTTCTTACTACTTACAATATATCCTGATTCCAATATTTTCTCTCGAACTGAGATACTTATAACAAGGGTCAGGAAGGCATTTATATAGTCAGACTCTGATCACTCTTTGGACTGAAACCGTTCCGTGATAAACAGAGAAGAAAACGACTTACCTGAAAAAAGGTGTTTTCAATGGCTGTCAACTTGAACCAGGCTTCGAGAGCTTACACACTTTGATCCAGCATGGCTACACTTTCTATTGAAACGATGTTTGCATTCAACCTGGTGATAAAAAGAGCAAAAAACAACAAATTAAATTACTTTTCAACAATTATCGGATCTCCAGTTGTGTTAATTTCGAATATTTGCCCCTAAATACACATTTACGGTGCTTTTCTAAAGCATTACTTTATTGAAATTGATGAACAAATCTCTCGCAATCGTGTTACTTTTAAGAATTCGTTCGGACATCAGAACAATTCCTCGTTGCCCAACCGGTATCTAAGAGTTTATGGGTTCGAATCCCGTCACGGACTGAGATGTTCAATTCTTTGTCCCACGCTCACCATAGGATCAAAATTTCATCTTTCACTACTCCCGATTAAATTTCTCTACAGGATACTTGGAATGACACAGTTATTAAAGTGGTCGACGACAAATTCAAGTAAAATAAGGAAAGGGGGAACTTATCTGAATTAAGATTTTTCCAATATGTCATAGTGCACCAGCGTTCAAGAATTACACACTGCAATCCAAAATGGCCACACTTTCTCTTCAATATCCGAGTTCACCTGACAAAAAGGGAGATTAAACATAAAACGAACTATTTTTTTCATCAACAAATTCGTATTCGCTAGCCTGAAATCAAGAGACTAGAGAAATGCATTTTATAGTGGTGACTGGCTTTCTTTTCGCTGAGGAATTTACTGAGTACAAACGTGTTAGGTCTGGGATTCTGGTGATATATTGTATTTCGATCAACCTTGCTCTGAATTAAATCGTTTACCAGGAAAACGACGAACAAATGGCAAAACTACGATGTACTTATCTGAAATCAGTCATTTCCTGTAGTCAACTACCAGGTTGCGCTAGAGCCCAAGAACTACAACCTGCAATCCAAAAAGGTTTCTGTTACATTTTAATTTAAATTACCATACACTAGAACAAAAAAATCATAAAATTGTAGCAAGGGTCAAACTGAACCATAACAATCAATTTATCGTGATAGCTAGCTTAGTCAGAATTTTTAAATCAGACTTTGCAACAAGGTCAGACCATACTTGTAAAATAAAGATAAAGTAAAACCTAGAATTTACCTGAAATTGGAGTTGATCGCAACATGAAGAGACTGATAAGGAGAGAACGGAGCTTCAAAGCTGAACACGGCTGCTCATAATGGTTACATTTCCTTTGGGTTCCCCTCTGTTCGTCTAATGCCAGAAGGAGAGAGGAAACTGTCAAAAATATATCACCTTTGAGTTTGAGGTCTTATCAGTCGGTCAATCAGTTTGGTAGTTAGAAACCGGCCATATAACATCGGACAATATCGCCTGCATTAACAAATTTCTTAATGTTCTCTTAGGATTATTTTCTCGCCAGAATTCAACGCAAGTTTGCTCAAAATTGGTTCCATTCGTCAAGTAATTTCTGATTTCACGAAAATGTGAACAATTAAGAAAACATGAGGATAAATGAACAAAAGCCACAGTGCAATTATAACTCAAATCTGCCTTTATGTCTGAAATTCTAAACAAATATTTTGATATTACTTACCCGAAAATGTATCAGAAATCAATCGTGTGGCAAAGAACAAGGATGGTTGTATAACATCTCAACAAAGTCGCTCTCAAAGTAAAACCGACTAAATTAAACTCCAATTAAAACACTCACGAGCAGTAAGTTCAGCGATTGTATGGAAACAAACTGTTCCTGCATGAGAAAAGAATTTAAATTCTCAGAGAATATTATTGACGTAACTTTAAAACTGTTGATATTAAGTCAGTCAGATCTTCATACCCTTAGTAACTCAGAGCATCGGAGCAATGGACAACAAGCCGGGTCTAAAACACAGGTCACATTCCACAGGTCAAGAGTAGAAATCCTTACTCTACTGATGAATAACTATGCCAAAAGTTTACCCTCGATCTAAAACAACATTTTTGCAGAGTGCTAGGGCTAATTAGGGCTAGGAGACTGAATCTTGGTGCTGTTTATTTATCTGTAGCACAGTGACTCTGTACTCTGACCTGTGGAATGTGACCTGCAGTTCAGACCCGCCGTGGACAACATTAAACAGTTGCAAATACGACGAACAAGAGAGCTAGTATTTCTGAATTGTGGTATTCAGTAAGAAACTTTCAAACCTGCTATTCCGATGTGCTTGTCTAAACGAACTTGGTAATTCTTTATTCCGAAAGTTTCACACCCTCCCAGTATTCAACAATTTCTTCACTGTGTGGACGTAAAAAATTGCTCAGCGAACTGGATATACTAAACCACTAAACTGCGGAAAAGGGCAAGCGTAGCGGAACGAGGCGAAAAGCGAACAAGGTCATGAAATGAAAAAACGAAAGCGTATACTTATCTGCGAAGGGGAGCACATCGACGAGGATACTGGTTCACCTTCACGACACACGACGCTTTCTGACACTAAAATGAACGGGATGTCCTTTGAGACTTCCTTACATACACGATTAAAATTCATTCCACCCGCTAGAAAAGTGTTTGCTGCATCAGAATATTTCGTTGAGATTAATGTGCGTCAAACAATAGAGTATACAATGATATCAATAAAAAAAAATATCGAATAAAGCACGCACTCAGTCGCCAGTTATTTTCTTCTAAAAAAGTACAGGTATTTCAAATGAAATTCGTTGAATAGTTTTCAAGAAGTTGACTCTTGAAGTCCTTTGTGATATCACTAAAAACCCCAAGGAAAGACTGGACATGTGTCTTCGGGAGCTTGAAATTCATCGCCGCGTTTTAAATGCACAACGTGTCTTATTCTCAGTTGTGTTGGCATTTTACAGAGCCAAGCCCTGAAAACTAAAGGTGTCAGGTGTTTACCATGATAGGCACGGAAGGCGTTCTCGGACTATTCGGTGACAACACTGGGACTGTAAAATTGTGTAAAAGCAAAAAATATAAACATATCAAAAATAATTCTGATAAATGTATTTAACATCAATTCTGTCCTGCATTCCAAACATAATTTTTTACCCGCAATGCAAGGATTTGAGTTAGAGACAAAACTAGAGGTCCAGAACAATGCTTTTCTCTGACTTTCCATTGATAAAAATAAAATTTCTCTAACCAAATAAACAACAGACATAGTAACGGTTTCTAGCCTGCCCTCAGGGGCAGCCCTCCTTTCCACCCATTCATTATGACTGACAAGTTTTTAACAAATCGTTTTTCATAGGGAAAATGTCTTTTTCCTGACAATTTCCTGACCTTTAGCAGGGTGTCAAAAAAACTCGAATAGCGAATGGTGGTGAACAGTCACGGATAGTGGCGAATAGTCGTCAATAGTCACCGCTTTAGTTCAGCACTGATCTGGGTTCGTTGAAACTGATCACATGAAAAAAAAATAAATAAATAAATAAAATATGAATGTGAGGTAAGTGCTCTGTGAATAGTTTATCAACTGAAAAGACACAAACGAGCTGCTCTGATAACCGGTTATAAAAACAACAACATCTAAGCTACATCTTGCGTTAATTATCCAAACAAGCATGAGAATTTCAGTGAATTTATTACCTTTTCTTCTCAGGACTCAAGCTAGGGCCGACAGTAAGAAAACAGAAAACACAAGGATAACCTAATAAAGACGTATTTACGCTTTTGCAGCAGTGAAAACAGAAGAAATTACGTTTAGAAGGTGTATGAAGGTTTATGAAGGTGAATCAAGGTGTATGAAGGTGAATAAAGATGTATGAAGGTGAATGGAGGTGTATGAAGGTGAGTGAAGGTGGATGAACGTGGATGAAGGTGTATGAAGGTGAATGAAGGTGTATGAAGGTGAATAGAGGTGTATGAAGGTGAATGAAGGTGTATGAAGGTGAATAACGGTGAACGAATGTGTATGAAGGTGGATGAAGGTAATAAAAGGTGTATGAAGGTATATGAGAAGGAATGAAGTTGTATGAAGATGGATGAAGTTGGATGAAGGTGAATCAAGGTATATGAAGGTATATGAAGGTGAATGGAGCAGTAGAATGAAAGTGAATGGAGGTGAATGAAGGCGAATGAAGGTGCATAATCGTGTATGAAGGTGTATGAAGGTGAATGGTGGTGAATGAAGGTGAATAGAGGTGCATGAAGGTGAATGAAGGTGTTTGAAGGTGGATAGAGGTGTATGAAGGTGAGTGAAGGTATATAAAGGTGGATGAAGTTGTATGAAGGTGAATAAAGGTGTATGAAGGTGTATGAAGGTGAATGAAGGTAGATGAAGGTAATAAAAGGTCTGTGAAGGTGGATGAAGGTGTATGAAGGCCTATGAAGGTGGATGAAGGTAAATGATGATCTATCAAGGTGGATAAAGGACGCTGAAGGTGAATGAAAGTGAATAAAGGTGGATGAAGGTCTATGAAGGTCTGTGAAGGTGGATGAAGGTGTATGAAGGCCTATGAAGGTGGATGAAGGTGAATGAATTTCTATCAAGGTGGATGAAGGTCTATGAAGGTGAATGAAGGATAATGAAGGTGGATGAAGGTCTACGAAGGTGGATGAAGGTAAATGAAGGTAAATGAAGGTTAATGACGGTCAATGAAGGTCTGTGAAGGTGGATGAAGGTGAATGAAGGGGTATGAAGGTGTACGAAGGTGAATGAAGGTGAATGAAGGTGTATGAAGTTGAATGAAGGTGAATGAAGGTGATTGAAGGTGGATGACGGTGAATAAAGGTGTATCAAGGTGTACGAAGTTCTATGAAGGTGAATGAAGGTGTATGAAGGTTTATGAGGGTGGATGAAGGTGGATGACGGTGTACGGTGTACGAAGGTGTACGAAGGTGAATTAAGGTGTATGAAAGTGGATGAAGGTGAATTAAGGTGTATGTAAGGTGTATGAAGGTGAATTAAAGTGTATGAAGGTCGATGAAGGTGTACGAAGGTGAATGAAGGTCTATGAACGTGTATATCAGTGAATGAAGGTGTATGGACGAACATGAAAGGTGGTGAAAGTATACGATGTAAGCAAGTCTGTCAGCATATATAGTTTTGGTCAGCGGTTTATTAGGCTCGGAGCCATTCCTGCAATTAACGTCAAGTACTCCTATCATCAGCCGCCATCTTAGATCACATAGTAAATTCTTGGGATACTTCGTCATGTTAAAATACGTGAGATATCCCTCTCTTATTACCAGGCCTTTCCATTTCTCAGTTGCAAGTCGATTTCTCGATCATAGCGGTAGGTGTTCTGGATCGTCAATCTCTGGACGATCGTTTCCAGACACCAATCTTTTTTTCGACCATAGCAATCGTAAGTCTTTGTGTGTAATCGCTTTTTGGACCATAGCGACCATCGTTCTCAATCAGCAATCGATAATCTCAACCATAGCGATCGACAATCTCAATCACCAATCGATAATCTCAATTACAGCGATCGACATTTTCAATCACCAATCGATAAACTCAACCATAGCGATCGATTTCTTGATCACCAGTCGTGAACTCATACCACTTTTGACTAATATGGCCTCCCATAAATTTACTTTTATTAATTGATAACAAGTTTTGAACTGTTTAAATACAACGTTAATTTAATATAAATAGGTAAGCTTTTTACTATATTTCAAATTTATCCTTTTGTTGCAATACCTTGGGTATCAAAAAGCGTGCCATGACCCAACGGCGGTATAACTTTTGTCATGGTTGTATACGAACAAGGAACATAACATACTAAAATCTATATAATGATAACTAAAAACACAATGGCTGAAAAATCGAAGTAGTTCTTGCTCCGTTGTTTCGACAATTAATACATTAAACAACGGTTGGAGTAACATTGGTTTCAGTTCGTTCTAACTACGCGGAAATAAAGTTACCTTAGAGCGTCCAAGAGGCAAACAAGGGCACGCCCTTCAAGAAATGCGGCATCAATTAAATATATAAACATTGAACTGAACGTGCAATGGGTTAGGTAAACAGCGGCAAAAATTGAGCCGTGTCACAACCACTTTCAAAATGAATGAAGTTTGTCATACTACGTTCGAGGCGCTCCACAAATCGTTTTATCGACAAAATTCGTTCAACTTGGTCTAATATGTAGTACAGAGTGGCCACTCCGAGCCTTTTCATGTCACTCCTCGTGTCTATAGAACATACACCTGCTGCAATGACTAGGCATCGAGAGTAGCATCTGCCGCGGATAGCGCCAGGAACTGCAGTGGTCCCGTTGATAGCAGCCGAAACTACAATTGTTCCTTGTCAACAAACTCTGAAAGCATCTTGCCACTTTCAAAAGTGACTGGAAGAGTGCTCTAACAAAAAAACCTAAACATTAACAACTACACAATACCAGTGACCTCAGGGTTCTAACTATTTAAACTCCGCGCCCCTCAGTTAAAATTACCTGAACAAAAACTCTCCAATCATTAAATAGGTTAGCTTCTAAGTAATGATCAAGATAACGATTGTCAGGGTACCCCAAAATACCGTTCAATAACTGGACTAGTAGTCCAGTTTTGGCCCTCTGTCATGCAACGCCACGCTCTCGGGGGACGGTCCTCTCCCGAGGGCGTAGCGTTGCGTGACAGCGAGAGGGCCAGAACTGGACAACTCGACTAGTTGTCAGCGTTTGCACGAAATTACTGGGGCTGGGTAGCGCATGCAGTGCTTTCTTTTCCGTGGGCAAACAACCTGATATTATATATTCTATATTTTCGTCGCATGCAAGTTGTTTTTTTCTTCGCTCGTAAACCGCTGGCAACTGTGGTAAGTACTACAAACAAAACATGGTACAAGCATCGTCCTGCACTAATCCCGCAGTATTCGCGTAAAAAAAGTTATAAAAGTTAAATAACTTTCTGTAAAACCTAAAAAAGTATTGCGCTATTCTATACAGGTATCAAAATATTTTCTCTATATTTTAAGTCCCTTTGTTTTCTGGTAGGCTTCTAGCTTTTGAGGTCCTTCCTGGACGTTTTATCATGTCGCAGCGCGTGAGAACCTTCTCGCAGGCTCATGTTTGAGCAGCTAAATGCGTTATAAGCGATGCGCAGCTGCGAAGTGAAACGCAAGGAAACCCAACCGAGTCTACAGCCTTCCACTCAAAGCCAAACACGGACTATCGCGATGCTAGCTAATGGTGACAACTACGGTCTATCGTATCACCATGGAACTAAGATCTTTGTGACAACTGTCCTCGCTGGTGTTTTCTCCGCTATCACTGTACACACTGACGTCATCATACAGAGGATTGTAGTAGTCTTCTTCTACGTCATCGTCTAATCCCATTGCCGCTAGCACGTCATAGTAAGGGTTGTCAAAGGCCAGCAAGTAGCCCGTGTTGCGACCAATCCACGGTTGAAGCTCAAACTCGGCTTGCTCTTTATTGCTCTTCTTGTATGCGGCGAATCCACATTTCCGTTTGTACCTACGGCGTATGAGCGCGAACAAAGCTACTATGACCAGTATAAGGAAGAAGCCTACAAAAAGACAAGCATGAAACATTACGTAAGTCAATTGATCAACCAATCAATCAGTCAGTCAGCCAATCAATCATCAAGCAATAAGTGAGTTTAAAGCTCGGTGAGTAAGTCTCAGTCAGCTAGTCAGTCGGTTGGTCGGTCGGTCAACTCAGTCCGTCCGTCCAGTCAGTCAGTCAGTCCGTCAGCCAACCAGCCAGTCAGTCAGCCAGCCAGCCAGCCAGCCAGCCAGCCAGCCAGCCAGCCAGCCAGCCAGCCAGCCAGCCAGCCAGCCAGCCAGCCAGCCAGCCAGCCAGCCAGCCAGCCAGCCAGCCAGCCAGCCAGCCAGCCAGCCAGCCAGCCAGCCAGCCAGCCAGCCAGCCAGCCAGCCAGCCAGCCAGCCAGCCAGCCAGCCAGCCAGCCAGCCAGCCAGCCAGCCAGCCAGCCAGCCAGCCAGCCAGCCAGCCAGTCAGTCAGTCAGTCAGTCAGTCAGTCAGTCAGTTAGCCAGTCCGTCAGTCCGTCCGTCAGTCAGTCGGTGAGTCCGCCGGCCAGCCGGCCAGCCAATCAATCTGTTAGTTACTCAGACAAACGTGCTAAAATTGCAGTTCTAGCTTTGCCTTCAACAAATCTTCAAAAGACGATTACGTCTTAATACGAAAACGACGTCACTGGACACGGAGGAACAGTGGAACTACCAGGAACAAGTTCCATTTTGAAGAAGCTTGTGATTTTTTTCTTGTCCCTCAAACAGGGTACAAGATATGGCTCTGAACCACATAACGTCTCACCAATCACGGTATTCCACCAGGTATAGTTTAAGTGCCAAAAAAACCTCTCGTAAAATTATCCCCACCCCTCACGAACTAAACATACTCACCAACAGAGACGCCAATGATGAGAGGGAGGTGCATCTCCATTGAGGAACCAGGCTTGTACAGCTTACCAGGGTAGTACTCAACTGCGAGATACGACGAAATATCCCCGCTTGGTACTCTGGAGAGAACCTCATCTACATAGTGTCCATCCACCAAGGTAAAGTTATCGAGCAGAACACACACAACGCGAGTGGCGTTGCCCATGTCTTCCTTAACCACTGTCTGTAACTCCAGCAAGCGGACCATGAACACGTGCTTGGTTCCTGTGGGTGACATTTCCTGATCTCCGTCATCTCTGACGGGAGTGGAGAAATCATCCGAGGGATTATCAGCGTTGGCGGTTGTTCCGTTGTCTCCGTCCAGCATGCTGAGACGCGCTTGAGTTGCGCTACCTTCATAGTCAGATTGAGAAGAAGGCTCGTCATCGTAATATTGTTCCATCAGTTGTTCCAATCCACGCTTGATGTCTCTCTTCCGCACCAAAAGACTGAGATCGTCTATACTGTCCTCAACGATTAAACTGAACTGTCCTCGGGCCAGGTCCAAACACATGCCGTTTATATGATGGCAAAGGTCGCCCGCTGAACACTCGCAGGCTAACTTGCAGTGCAGACCGTAACGATCCAAAGCGCAGTCATCTAGGCAAAGGTAGCCTTGGTAACCAGGAGAACACGAACAGTTGCCATGTGCCTTTTCGCATGGGCCGATCACGTGACTTGAACATACGGGGCACGGCGTACTGCAGCCATTGCCATAAGAGCCATCTTGACAAGGCTGTTAAAATAGATTGAAAGACATTTACAGTCAAGTCTTTTATCAGCATATCTTTAAATTGAAAAACAGACCAAAAGAAGAGAAAGTGATGGTTAAGATTCGGAATGATCGAGAAGGATTATGAACGACAAACTTCAAAACTTTAAGCTGCTTTACTGCAAAGTGTGAAGAAACCTAGGCTTAAGATACTGTCACACACCGTAAATGTTCGAAATTATGATTATTGTTGTTGTTGCTGTTGTTGAGAAATAGTGGACCAACAAGGCTACCTATCACTACTACCCACTTCCTCTAGGGTTCAATCAGACCAAACATTGCACCAAAAAGAACGATACTCACCTCGTCACATCTTATACCTTTGAACCCGGGCACACACAGACACAAGCCTGTTTTGGGGTCGCATTTAGCGCTGTTCTGCAGGTTACAGTCACATGAACTGTTACAGTTCACCCCAAACCTTCCACTGGCGCACTCACGATCACAACGGTCGCCATAGAAACCAGATACACAATGGCACTCGCCAGTAAAGCGACTGCAGCTCGCACCATTCCGGCAAGCGCACGTGAACGCGCAGTTCACACCAAACGAACCCTCGTGACACGCTTTTCCGCAGCTTCGACCCTCGAATCCTGCCGCGCACGTGCAGGCACCTGACACGTGATCACAAACAGCACCATTTTGGCACGTGCATGGGTCAACGCAGTCACGACCGTACCATCCCTCGGGGCAAACACTCTCGCAAAAGACGCCCGTGTATCCCTTCAAGCACGTGCAGGTTCCATCGGCTACTTCGCACGACTGGGTATTTGACTTGACACACTGGCACACGTTACTGCAGTTCATACCGTAGCGATCTGAAGGGCAACTTAGCTCGCACGATTTACCATAGTAACCAGGTTTGCAGGTGCAACTTCCATCTGTAAAACTGCAAGCGTAGCTGTTCTTACACGTACAACTTTGCCTGCAGATCTTACCAAAGTAACCTTCAGGACACTGCTCTTCGCACCTAACACAAACCAAAAGGACGGATATTACTTATGAGAATCATACTACAGTGGAACCCGACGACCACTTCGGTAATACAGAACAACTCAAAAAGATAATGCAAGCGCAAACTTCGGCAATAGACCATTTTGCAGTTGTCTGCTGAGTGACCTGGCCTTTGGATGGCAGCGAGGCTGGAGTTGACCTTGTTTTGATACAGACCTCACTGCTTTTGTCATGTAAATGCACCTAGTTAGCATCAGAACAACTTGTTTTACACAATAAAAGCTGTGAGGTCTGTATCAAAACAAGGTCAACTCCAGCCTCGCTGCCATCCAAAGACCAGGTCACTGAGTAGACAACTGCAAAATGGTCTATTTCTTGCAGCTACTTGCAGGCCACATGCAGTTTTCTGCTGAACCGCCACTATTTTTTTTAGAAAAAACAAAGTTAACCACCGTGGTTTGGTGTCCCCAACTCCTCTTTTCGAAAGAAAACTGAGCATCAGTGTTAATAGTACTTCAGAAGCGAAACCGTCAACAAGACATTGCCACCTGATTGTATTTAGACAAAATCAAAGTATCTGTGAGAGCATGATACAGAACTAACTTAGCCAATACAGTACACAAACCTAGAAGGAAAGAAAAATCTAAATCTTACGTGTAACCTTGATATCCAGGTATACAATTGCATAGTCCTGACACAGGATCGCAAGATGTCGCAACGTCTGTACCATTTTTACTGCACTGACACCTAGAAGCACACTGCATTCCGTAGTAACCAGAAGGGCAGCTTTCCGTGCAGTTCGCGCCATACCAACCTGGCCCACAAGTGCACGTGCCATTCTCGTGATCGCACGATGCATTGTTCATGCAGGGACACCTGTACACGCAGTTATCTCCGTACCAGCCCTTTGTACAGGCTTCAGCACAGTTTGGACCTTGGAATCCACGTGGACACGAGCAAGTTCCAGACACTGGATCACATGACCCAGGACAAATACATCTAGTAGAGAAATCAAAATTGTGAGTTTTAAGCTAGTAATAGAGAATACTTTTCTAGCCTTCAAAAGCTAGCAAACCTTATAATTTTACCTTTTTCACTGATTTTTCCTAATTGTTTTCATTTTTTATATCTTAAATGAGCACCCTTCTGTAAAACCACTTCGTGATGTTGGTTTCCTCATTTCAGATTACTTCCATTATTATTGGCTGTGAACGCGAACACTTGGCAGCCATGTTTAAGACTTACTCTACCTTTCTGAGCAGTTTGCTCCAAAACGTCCAGGAATAGATGAGATTGCAAGGCAAGACTGCTCACACATTAAACCTGTCCAGCCAGGAGAACACTTGCACTGTCCCGTTTCACGATCACAAACGCCCCCGTTGCGGCACAAGCATTTCTGGCTGCATTCAGCGCCACTAGGGCAGGGTCTCTCACAGGAGTACCCATGGTAACCAGTGGGACATACACAGGAACCGTCTTCAGGCATACAAGTGCCACGAACACAAGAGCAGGTCTGGGTGCAGTTCTGTCCAAACGTTCCACGAGGACACACTGGCGAAAATTCCAATAAAATATTGTCAACCATCGTTAGTGAGTTCTTGACGGTGTCTCAGTACTGGTTTATAAATAAAACCCAAACTGTGGGGTTTAATAATTGAGATGTGCCTTACAATTTAATGGTGCATTGAGCTCTAATTCCTAACCTGTGGCATCAACCACAATACCTTGAATCTTACATGCAGTGTTTCTCGCAAATTTCTCTTTGTATTAAAAGCACCTTAAGGAAGATTGACCATGCGGTTCGCCATTAACGGGTGCATCAAAACAAACTATTAACGCGTCACTTCTGATTCAAAATAATTTCGTAGTGTGCAAGGGAAAGACGTAATCACAACAACAGTCAATACCTTTATCACATCGCGTTCCAGTCCTTCCCGGCTTACAAAGACACTGCCCTGTGATGTGATGACAAAGTGTACCATCTACGCAATCACATTTCCTCTGACACTTTTCACTAAAGTAACCAGCTTTACAAGACTCCAGACAAGAACTTCCTTGGTACCCTGGGGAGCAAATGCACTTCCCAGTGGCTTGATCGCAAGATCCGTTGCCGTGGTAACACACTGGACAGGACTTACCACAGCTGGGACAGACTTGGTCGCAAAGCAGTCCCTGCCAACCTCGATCACAAGTACAGTTTCCAAATATTGGATGGCACGATCCGTTAACACAAGAACAAGACTGTGAACAGTTCACACCCCATGTGCCAGCAGGGCAAGGGACATCGCACTGTGGTCCAGTAAAACCTGGTTTACATTGACAGGTGCCATTAAGCGAGTGACAGCCGAGAGACGAAGAGGAGGCACAGTTGCATTTGTGAACACAGTTTTTACCAAAGCGGTCTGGTGGACAAGCATGTTCACAGTTGAGACCCATGAACCCAGGTGCACATAGGCAATTTCCAGTAGTCTGTTGAGGAAAATTAGCTGTGCTATGATGATACCAATTAAAGGCAATAACAAAGGATTCAAAATAGAAGTTCCAGGCACGACATATCAATTGTCTTAGTGAATGTATCCTTTTACGCAGACATCCTCGTGGCTCGTCACGCAATCTTACCTCCCCAATTTGCGTGACAAGATCAAAAAGCGTCTGCGTAGGAGGCTATAGACCCGGGGGGGAGGGAACTCCCATATAAAAAGGACCGTGGTATTCGTCGGAAATAAAAAAAAAAAAACCTAAGATGTATCAAGATCCTGTTTTGTGGGCGTGACTTGAATTTTTTTTTTACCTGTATAAGGTACCTTTTCTCAAACAACACATTAAATGACACCGACGTTTTTTGGGCTCAATACCCTTTAAGGTACCATGAAAGCTCAGGCTGTGGACCTTTTGAGGCTGAACACCCCAAGAGGTACCAAAAGCCTTTTTGTAATCTCTTCAAGGTAAAATGAGCACCCCCGTCCTTTTTATATGAGATTCCCCCCCCCCCCCACCCCCCACCACCCAGGCTATACACCTGGAGCTATAGAGAATGCTACGCACTTTGTTTTGTTACTTCTGAAAATTTGTTCCATTACAAATTAAACTGATTTTCAATAATACTGAAGTGTATCACATTACATGTAGTTCTCATTTGAAGCCATAGCCTGCATAGAGAGCATTCTGTGCGAAGTGCTTACAGAACGCTTGCTACACTGTATGCAGACTAAAGCACACACTGTAAATCACAGGAAACTCGCAAATACCTGATTGCACACTCCACTGTGCTGACACAGACAAGCATTCTTACAGTTTGGTCCCCAAGAGTCATCACTACAGGGTGTGCCACAGTCAGAGCCAGTCCAACCAGGGTCACACTGACAGCCGTCATCAGCTCGGCAGGTGCACCTTCCATTAACAGGGTTACAACGTGCACCATGAACACAGGAACATGGGATGGAGCAGTTCCTTCCCCAGTAACCCTGGATACAAGGCTTGTCACAGAACTCACCTGAATAACCACTAACACAAGTGCAAGATCCTAAGATAAAGAAAAAAAGAATTATTATATTATACATTGAATACACTATCTTTTTTCTGATTGGCCGAAAGTGTACAGTGAATTTTCAAAATCAGCGCCATCTAGCTGTAGACACTTAAGGTCACGGGTAATCATGTCATGTATGACTGCAGAGCATGATTTCTAAGGGTAATCACGTCAAGTTTGCGTGCTTTGTGTTGCTTGCCGACAGTGAAGAAGCAGAAGCTTGACTTCCATTTTTTTTCTTTGTTCAACATATAATAAAACAATTATTATTAGATTTGGTTTTTGTGATATCCAGAATAATCAAGGTCTCCGTAAGGTCAAGGTCGAGGTAGGGGTTATCATCCTCAGCCTTCCACTTTGGCTGATAACCCCTATTTCAACCTTAATTATTGTGGATATCACAAAACCCCCATCCAATAATTGTTTATAATTAGCTACAACAGAATCTCACTATCTCGTAATCGGTTATCCTGAACTCAAATATTTTCCCCTTGAATAAACTTTTTCAGCCACTTAGTATAATAAACTACCAACATCTTGAACCAACTGTACATCATATCGTTGTAAAGATTTCTATCCCATCACCTGCAAATGGGAGTTGTGGTAGCCCAGCACTGAACTCAGAATCAAGAGCCCTGGGTTCAAGCCCTGGGTGAGGTTATTCGGTTGTGTTCTTGGGCAAGACAATTGTTGTAAACACTACTCAAGTGTTCACCATTAACACTGATGAACATTTTAACCCCTCTCCTAAATTTAGCCATTTCCACTTAAACCTAATGATCATGTTATATATGAAACAGCTGATAAGTTAAAATTAACAAACACAAGGAATTACAAGCACTATAACAACAAGCAAAGAAACTACTGGTCTGCACCAGCAGGCAAGCTTAACACAATCATATTAAATATTAACTTCGCTGGCATAGCAGGCAGTCATTTTCAAAACACACGAAGGGAAAGGAACGTCTCCCCCCTTTTTTTGCTCACCTCTCCCCACTTCTCCCCATTTTTTTGCTCATCCCAGGTGCACTCAATTGTTCGCTCACTTGCTCAATCTCCTCCCCCCCATTGGAAAATAGAAAGGAACGTCCACTACACAGGCTAATATAAACTTTGAAGTTGATCAGAGTACATGTACATGTAAATTCAGCATCATTCCTTGTTATATTGGAAGTTAAGACTAGTATAAATGGAAATGATTTGTCTCAATCAACTTGAGTTCTGAGTTCAAAATAAGGGAAGCAACACACTCTTACCTGTTACTGGATCACAAGCTCCCCCATTCTGACAAGTGCAGTTTTTAATACAGTTGATTCCATAGTATCCCCCTGGGCAGGGCTGATGACAGAGCACCCCAGTCCACCCTGCCTGGGTACAATTGCAGGTCCCATCTTCTTTAGAACAAGTTGCCTTGTTTTGACATTGGCACTGACCACTACAGTTGAAGCCATACCTTCCTACTGGACAAGGTAGCTGGCATTTCCTGTGCAACATAGAATGGCATTAAACAATAAATTTCTTATCAGGGCCTCATTACATGAAAATTATTAAGTAGAGAAGTAATTAATCTCAATGACAATAAAATAAATCCTCAACTTCACACAAGGAATTTTGCTAAGATGTAGCACCAAATTTCAGTTAAAGCCATCAGCTTAAATTTCAAGCCACTCATTGATCACTTTAATTCGGAAATTAAAGGCTTTACATATCTCACACTGACACAAACATACAACAAGGTAATCTGGAGGTAGTTACAGTGTAAAAAATAAACTATTTTATTCCCCAATATCAGTCATAATGTCTTTCCAGTAGTACACAATGTTACCATTTAACTTACTCGCCAAAATATCCAGAGGAACAAATGCATCTCCCCGCAAATCTGTCACAATACTTGGCTGACTTTGAACATGAGCAGTTGAGTGTGCAGTTCACTCCCCACAAGTTCCAGGAGCAGGGTTTATTACACATTGCTCCTGTCCAACCCAAAGTACAGTTACACAACCCTGTTCCTCTATCACATGATGCTCCATTCTTACACTGGCACTTCTGGGCACAATTGTAGCCAAAATATCCAGGGCTGCAACCTAGTTCACAGTACGTCCCATAATATCCACGTCTGCAGTTGCAGTGACCAGTGGCTATATCACAAGTGCCATGATGAGTGCACTGGCACTGTTTACTGCAGTTGTAACCATAGTAGCCAGATTTACATGGGTGTTGACAGGTGTGACCATGGTAACCAGGTGAACAGGCGCAAGAATAGGTGCCATTGACCTCAGAGCAGCTGCCGCCATTAAGGCAAGGGTTGGATGAGCAGCCATAGTGCTGACAGCTGGGACCATGGTAACCAGGATAACAGTGACAGAACTCTTCAGTTATGTTACTGGACTGGATGCTGCTGTCACCATCTATGGCCAGGGAGAAAAATAAGAGTTACAAGATCCTAGGAGTCAGATCCTAAGATCAGAGTAAATTCAGTTTATAAACTAGTTATGCAATGCTTTTGAGTGGTAAACCATGGAATATCACACAAGTCCACTGCATGTACATGCATGAGATCTCAATTCTTGTTGTAGTCCAGATATTACACTGTACCCTGTTTTTTAATTCCTGAAGTTCCTGGTGATGCACACTCAGCATTCTGCCCACAGTTCCTGTCACCAGTACATGGCTTGCTAGTCATCATAGCAGGACCAGAGGAAGCACACATCTTGTTACTCAAGTAATATCCATACAACTCGGCACGTAAACAAATCCAGTTTTCATAGCCATATGGGAAGATTCTTACCCCACGCACCAAAGCAGCAAACATCAAGGTGTGAGTAATTACACTTGATGCATCTGGCATAAAAAATTGAATCAAATAATTAGAAGGTCTGAGTTCAAGCCTAGTCAGGGTTCTCGTAATGACACTGACAATGAGTCATATCACAGAAAATATCCACAGCATTTGCCCATAGAGAGGGTTTTTTTTTCCAATTTGAACTGCCAACCCCTCTGGAGTCTCTAGTTAAACTTCATTCTCTCCTTCAAAACTTTGGCTATTGCCAATGTCACCCCACAGAATTTCCATAGGGCACCAAATAAAAAATTATTAGGCTAAAGAGTGATGAAAGAGGATGTGATACAGATACTGTAACTACTTTAACACAGTGACTGCAAAAAAGAAATCCCACATTTACCAAGGCTAAGTACAGTTGTATACTTTACATTACAAGTCACTCCTAATTTCCGGTACTTACTGTTTAATTTGTTGTTTGTTTTTTTTGTGTGTGTTTGTGTGTGTGTGTGTGTGTGTGTGTGTGTGTGTGTGTGTGTGTGTGTGTGTGTGTGTGTGTGTGTTTTGTTTTGCGTTGTTTTTTTCACCTATAACCCAATGGGCAGCTTGATCATGGGCTATCAGTTTATTAGCTTTAGAAGTGTGGCAGCAGGATATTTGACCCATAACTGTATGTACATGTACAGACTACTTGGATGTAATGTGTATTGTCATTACACTAGGATTTTGCACCTTTGTTAGCAATAAATGTCCGCCGACCATTGGTATCCCTATACCATGTGTACCTGACGCCATCTAAAGAAACTTTCAGTCTGAAACTACAAGCGAAAATTGCACCATATTATTAAATAACATGCAAGCATGCCTACCTACACTTCATTACTTTGTGAAATGAAACTGTTCCCTGCTGCTGATTATTATTATTAGCATAAGCCAAAGTCTGCCGAGACAATCCACCAGTTATTCAAAATTATTATACTTTTTCTCTCTTCTCTCTCTTTTTCTCTGGATAAGGTTTCAGCTTAATGCTGGAACGATGTTTTGTGTTGTTGCACAATAAGATGCTGTACTCTCACAACCTTTCACTCCATCCATAAGCAGAAATGGTGCCTGCTGAATTGTCCGGTAAAGCAGAAAAAAATGACCATGACAGGGAAGAAAGAAGGGCGGTTAGCTGCAAATGGCCAGAGTTCAACCCAAGAGGGGCAACAAATTTCCTTGTGTGCTGAATACAATAAAAAACAGAATTAAGTTCTGCCTTCAATATGCTTAACTTGACGACTTTGGCAGACCTTAACTTTCAACAGACAGTATTATGTGTAATAATAACAATTTATTAACTGACTTTTCTTCTTTTGTAAATTTATTGTACTTTGGTGTTGTTTTTTATACAACTGTAAATACAGGGGAGTTAATTTTCTGTTAGTACCTACATTGTGTACCTGCATAAATTAAGTAAAATGTCACTCAGAAATCACAACTTACTTAATTTTACAATTTTTTACATTATTGTAAAAAGATTTAGGTGTCCCCAATTAACAAAAAGATCCACCCATGGGGGGTTGGCTATGATTTCTGACCCAATAAATAAATAACATCATTATCATTACTTTTTCACCCAGTAATCATTTCGCTTCTGCAGAATGTCCTTGCCTCCCTGTATTGATATCCTAGAGAGAAGTGCTAACTGAGGCAGTTTAATCTGGAAGAAGACATATCCAGTGTTGTGGTCGGAGGAACACCAAGCATCTAAGGAAAAGATCCAAATACATTTTGTTACCAACAACCTGCATGGCCAGAGATCAGGACTGTAATGTGTTTTTGTCAAGTCAATGTTGTGAAAAAGATTCTTGATGCTGATGTTATTGCCTGTATGGAAGGTCTAAATGGATATGCCACTGTGAATGCATCATGCATACAGTAGATTGCCTTGAATGTACAATTAAACAAAAAAATCAAACCTTGAGAATGTAGTCTCCCAAATCTTGGCTCAGGATTTGACTGTTCAGGAAATGCATACAGAAACCCATCTGGGATATGATGACTCTGCATTCCTAAATCAGTCCACATCGATAGCTTAACTGGAACAAGAGCAAGTTTGGACAGAAGAAAACCATCTTCTTGTTGCCGCAAAGATATTCTGTGGATGCCAGGCTTCAGTGTGAAAGGCTGAAAAGAGGTCAAATAATTGGAGAAACTTTCAAGTATCTGGTACCTGAATTGATCAAATTTACATCAAAGAATTTACACAAAAAAATAAATAAATAAACGAAGTTGACTAGACAATGAAAAAAATAACTATTGTAATAATAACATTAAACATTCAAGCCTTTACAGATGAGTTCAAGGCTTTAATTTATAGTTGCTTAGGTTGTGTATACGACTGTGATGTTCAACCATGTCTTCATATCTTTCTCCGCAGTTCAAATATATGATCTTTCATATATTTGCTTGTATCTTAACCATCTATGGGTACAGTGCACTACGAACTCACAACGTGACAGCTCCCAGTTCGTTTGATATATAGCTCAGTTAGTAGAGCAAAGCACTGGTATCAGAGGTTTGAATCCCATTCAGGCCTGAATTATTTTTAAGGCTTTAATTTCAGAGCTGCTTAAGTTGTCTACATAACTGTAATAATCAATCATATCTTCATATTAGGGAGGATTTAGAAACCAAAAATTTCTTCCCACAAATGAAAGAGCTCACATAGATGAATGAAAATATACCTGATAGAAGAACTGTGTCCACAAGGCATGGGAACCTTTGTGTGGTGGTCGCCATACAGTCCAATCTCCTTCACCAACTTTGAATGAGATATCATTGGTTTGATTTGTTGTAGCGAAAAAATGCATCCAAATCGCATAACTGGCTGTGAACACCACTTCAAATTCGTACACAGCTATCAGTTGCTGGGGTAAACCAGCTGCTTTGACGTAGGTGTCTAAGCCAATTGTCTTAACACTGTATGCTGGACCTTGAAAAAATCCAAACAGACTTAAATTTTACATGTATTTCATACACAAGTATTTATACCTCAGAGAAACATATAAACATGTCCATAACTATGCAATAAAATCAAAAGCCCTTAAAAGAAGCTTCTCTTTTGTTCACAGAAAATTTTCTAACATCCTCAAATTTTTTGTCATTAATCAGCTAGCTAGTACATATAGGATTGTATAATAGGGAAGGAGTCAACCCAATGTTTATTAACAAAAGTAGCTGCATGAACAGTATTAAAGAAAAAGTTAATGCTAAATGGAAAATTCTACAAGCATGCCATATGATATCAGATACATGTGCCTGTCTGATAGCCTGGGACTAGTGGATTATGCATTTTAGCTAGTGGACATTCAGACAAGTGAAGTTTCTTGGCAAAAGTTTGAGGAAATTCAAATTACAGAAGTACTATAAAAGAAGAAATTATTTGGGACTAGTGAGAATGACTTTCGCATTAGTACATCATAGGTACAGCTTGCCCAAAGGACTGAAAATTGGTTTTCTTTGCAGCCTGGAAGCCTAAAAGTTTGTTTCTTTGCACCATGGACAATGTTACACTGATTTCTTACCAGCAACTGATGCCATAACAGCTTCCATTTCACAACCAGCCAATACTGCTGTCCTCTTTGTGCACACTTCAACAGGGACATCTTTTTTTTCGCTCTGGCAAACTAACTCAATTCCATCAATTGCAAGATTAGCAGCTGGGCACTTCTGATACTTGCAAACAGTACACTTTGAGCTCCCTGCATGACAGTTTCCCTCAGGCAATATATGCACAAACCGAATTTGGTAGATCTTGTCAAACTTTTCAAGGTTTACAAAAGCGGCTCTCCAGAAAATGTCCCCGTGATCACCAGTCATGTTCCAGCCTGCAGAGTTGCAGATGACAGACAGTTTTCAAAAAGAAACAAAGAACAAACCTGTTTCTGTGAATTGTGGAGCAGTTTTATTTTTTATTTGTAATGCTACTTTTTATATTTTAAACTTTTAAAAATATGTATATTTTACATTTTTATATTTTAAAATGTAAAGCGCTAATGAATATTTTATATAATTAGCGCTATATAAATTTGATTATTATTATTATTATTATTATTATTACTATTATTACTATTATTATTAAATAAAAAATTGAGTTTCAAATGGGAGTCAAATCTATGACCTTCTCCTGATGCTGATTGTGTGAAAGGTTATTTAATTAATAAATAGTTCAATGAGTCCCTTGCTTGTTACAAACTCAATTTACTGAACAGTTCCATGCAACATCTTGCATCATTTTGTGTTTATTGATGTTACAGTACATCTGGTTGCCACTGTACTTTCAGACCCACCTGAATCATTCCATTTGCCACGACTTCCCAGTTCTTCTGGATTTTGAATGTTGACATGCACATAAAGTGTACCTATATCACCTCCATACATGTTCCAAAAGAAACGGAACTCACACTTGCTCGCTCCTTGAATATTAGAACTTGTTAGAGTGGCTGTTAACAAGTGAAAAAAACGAAAAAGAACTCTTACTAACTTTAATACGTATAAGTACACATACACAGCCTTAATTTATATATTAAGATGATTACAGTCAAACCTCGATAATCCATACCTCGATTATCCGGATTTCTCGATTATCCAGACTTTTTCACTAGTCCCAGTTCTGTCATGAATATTTATCAGTCACGATCAAGATCCTTAGTCATATTCTTTTTAAAACTACAGCATTGAAAAGTGCAGTGGAAAGCGCGTTTGTTTTGCTTTCAAAGAGCAAGAGCAGCGCTCGCACACGTCATAACTTAAGAAGAACATTTGAATGAGTTCTACTTGGCTCAGAGTTGCTTTATCGCAAAGAGAAATTTCACGATCATCATGTCCTTGAAGTGTAAGCGATTTGTTCTTTCAATCAAAGATAAACAGTCTATAATTTTTTTCAATCAGAGAAATGAGAAAAAAGAACCAATTTGTCAGGAAAAGATCATGAAGTTTGCCGACAACTTAGAGACCAGCAAAAGATTGAAGCGAAAATTGCTGAAAGTTGCCCATGATGAACAGCTCGCTAACGGACAGTGAAGATGTAGACCATATTGTTGTCCAAACGATTTGTAAAAGTGTTGTTTCACGATTAAAGTCAATCAGTTTTGTTCTTCATTAATATTCATATTTTTGATTATCTGGAACCTCGATTATCCGGCTATTTCGTCTAGTCCCGACAAGTCCGGATAACAGTCCAGGTTCGACTGTACTTAATAAGCAAGACAAATATGGCATCATACATACCTTACAGAAAAAGGAAAAGAAGGAAGCTGAATTGGCAACAGCAATTACACCCCTTAATATATAATATTGTAGCTATTGATCGTGGGATAGAGACTGTAGCTGGTGGATCCATATTGGCAGTCGTCTGATGGTCTATGACAACCATTAAGTTGCACAGACAAGTACATGTATTTTTGTCAAGTATCTAAGAAATCTTGTCCTTTGGACATTAGTTCAAAGGAGAAGATGATGAAGGTGATGTGGATAGTGACATTGAACAAATAAGTAGTCTGATCAAGAAGTATTCATAAATAAAATAATGGTGAATGTCACTCTGAGTTGGTCATTTCAGTTAAATAATTGTATTTAGTGATGATTTTGTTATCAAACTGGCCAAAAACATACTTTTACGATACGATCTTGCATAAGTTAGTGTTAATTCAACTCATGTTTGCACAATGATAAACAAAACAAAGTTTAAATTCACCAAAATTTCTTTCTCAAATTTTTAAGAATAAGTTACATTTATTAAGTATATTATGCATACAGCTCCATAAAAGTATATTTTATAGGTTTTTTAATTTATTTTATCTATTTCTTAAATGTACCTCTCTGATTTGGCGCTGCCTGAGAAGTGTCGGAATATATATAACGGGAGCCTTTAGGATGACCCCACAGTGGTCCTGTGTTCGGCTCAGGAGTCGATGTGTTAGTTATAACCCATCTTATAGAGCTGCCTCCTTGCTGAGCAGAAGTCCAGTCACACATTCCATTCTCAAAATCACATGACAGGATGCGTTTTTGTGACGCTACCTGGCAACCTGCATGATAAGACAAAGAAAAATGAAATTAACTTACTAGTAACTAGTAAATAGGTTCAAATTACATAATCAGTTCACGCATAATCAGTTCATGCACATTCAAAGGAATGCCAGGTTTTTTTCCTTCACCATTCTCTTATCTCACTTTTTGTACTATTCTACTTTTTACCCATCACTTGGAGAGATTTTCAGACCTTTAAGATTCATAAAATCAAGGTCTGTAGTTCACTTGGTACAAAAAACAAACAAACCTTTCATTACCCAAGGCTTTTGTCTAATGGGTACCCAGTCACCAGTCAAGTGCCTAAGTTACAAGTGCAGGTGATTAAATTTTTGTTCAAGGAGCCCAAGTGGGCGTCTAAACATGTCCGATGACTTCAATCCCTTGTAACCAGGAGTTACAAGAAATTCCCATTAACAAGCCTGCCAACCATCACCAGTCATTGTGTATTTGTTCGGTAAATTTGATGTTTTCACTGGGTAACTCTCATTTTGACCAGCTGGGATGTTTCTCATGAAATCGGTCATAAAATCAGTCACACAGTAAATTTTAAAACTGAAATCAACAGTTACTCTCCTCTTGTTGTGCTTTTATCGCAAGAAATGTGGGCTAACACACAGCAACAAAGTCTCACTCCACTCACAAAACAGCCAAAAACAACCATATTTGAAAACTGCGAATTCAGTATCGCATAAATGCAAATCATGTATACCAATGGATTTTGTCTCTGTTGATACCTTTCTGAGGAAAAGGCAATATTATTGCAGTTACAAATAACTATTTTAACAACAAACATTTTTAGAAATGGAGTAATGATGCTAATGACATAATATTTCCAACTTCTCATTATGAAGAAAACATGAATTTCAAAATAACAGAAAATATGAAATTACATAATCATTCAGTCTTGGTTGTAAAAAAAAGGATATATCTGGGTCACGCCAAATTCAAACCCCCTAAAATGCCACTTTCATTATAATTTCTTTTCACATGCTGCTTGCATCTCATGATTTGTATGGCATACATGTATTTTGTTTTGTTCAAATAGAATGGCAAAACTCAAAAGCAAAAGCAATAATGTTATTGCAAAAAACAGCTGCAGCACTTTCATGTGTACATCAATTATTGAATTTTATTTATTTCATTGAAATTACAACATAAATAATATTCTTCCTCAGTCATGACCTCATCACTTTGCTGAATGCTTGATTCCAAAAATTTGATTGATGTTAGTGTCTCAAGGAAAATCTCAACAGAGAAAAGGAGGATACCCGCTAGGCCACCTCTTCTAAATTTCCCGTGCCCCTCCATCCAACCCCTTTTCCCCATATGTACGCCAAACTCCCAACCCCCAGGATTGACCACGGAAACTTTTATCCTGGGCTCCTAACTTGGTCTTCTTAAAAATTCCCTTAAGCAACAGCTTAGATTATTACTGTTTTCATAAATCCAATCACATATATTCACCTGTTAATGATCTTTTCTTTGTTCCATTGTTGCAAATACTGGAGCATTCAGACCACTTTGACACCATTGTTTTGTAAGAGTCATACAGCGTTGAAACACACTGGTCACCCTCAAATAGAACTTCAGCAGAATTATTGCATTTACTAGAGTAAACGACAACTCTGACTTCAACATAATCACTTCCTGCTTGCAAATTTGAACTATATCCCCAGCCACTTTTTACAAGAATGGGATATCCTTTCTTTGATCCATCATGCTTGCTGGGAGCCCAGATACGGACCTTGTTCTCATTATAGGCAAACACAACACCTCCATACTCATTAGTGCCATCATCGTCAGACTGAGTGGCACCCTGTGCCTCAAAGACGTAGTCGATATTCTTTCCATTTACTGCTCTCACTTGAGCGATGACAAGGGCAGGTAACAAGTTAATACCATGAGTTATTTCTTTGAAGGAATTATCACCTCTCTGCCCGTTAAAGTGAAACCATTCAGTCTGAAAAGCTGGTGTCGGTAGTTGGTTGACCCAAAGCAGTGTCTCCACCCTGCATTTAGTCACTTTCTGACTGTGACCTCCCCCAGTGTATTCCCTGCCTATAAAAATACATCCAGTGTTGTTGTTGTTAGCTCCCTCAGGACCCCACAAACGAACGTATCTCTCGTTGTACGCAAATATTACCCCGCCAAAGTTACTGTTAGGGTCAGGATTTTGAGAAGAAGCCACTGCAGGAAACCAAAATCCCTTGTTTGGATTGCTTACATCATCGTCAGATTCCGCTGGGGAAAGTCTGACCACAACTCTCTCAGGCAACTGTCTTAACTCATGATCAACTTGATGATAGACTTGGTTTAATTGGACTGCACGTGTGTCCACAACGTGTTCAATTTGAAAAGTTGGCGCCGGCCCGTCTTTCCACACTTGCACCACGACTTCAGCTTCGTTTGAAACCTGGGTGTTCACTTCACCTCCCCAGCCATCTTTCACGAACACTACATGACCATTTGGATCTGTCGGAGCCCATATTCGAACGAATTCCGCGTTGTAAGCATAAATTAATCCCCCGAAAGAGCTCTTCGACGGCGAAGACTGGCTGGAACCTATTCCATTGAAGCAAAAGGCACTATTGTTCCCATTGCGAGGCTTCGCATAAACACGAACGTAAAATGGGTCCACATTCAACCCATGACGAATCTCCTTAAATGAACCGACTCCTTGATTTGACTTTAGAGTAAAATTAGTTCTGAAGTCTGGTTTTGGAAAAGTGGCCAGCCTTGCTCCATGCAGTAAATTCTCCGGCAGAACTTCTGGAACGAGGACGACTGTCAACAACGTCAAAACAACCTGCCAGAACCGCAAAATCTGATTTTCGCGCGCGAAAGAAGGCATTAAGGCCAAGTACACTGCTCTGAGTTCCTGATAAATCTTTTCTGATGGTTCATGATAACCTCTTCAATTCACTGGCATGACTCCAATTGAAAGAAAAAAGCAATACACGTTGTAAACACGAGGTCAATATAATTCTCCATGCTTGAGGATGTTTTGAAAATGCTGTCAGCTTGGTAACCACGCTTTACCACGAAGTTACGTTGCTTTCCCCGAGTTACTCCGACCATGTAACGAAGATTACCGACAATGGACGATGTTCATCGGTTTTCAATATGGCGGACGGCGAAGCGTATGAAGCAGATCGTCCAAGCAAATACGCGTAGCATCTGTCAAGGTTGGAGGTATTGGTTAAGCTTAGCGCTGACAAAAAACTTTTGAGATAGTGATTTACACAAACTCGATCGGACAGCATTTGCACTAATTTATATTGAAAAGTGTTTACCAATAACAGTGTTTACAAATAACAATGCCTCATGAAAGTACTAAAACTAGGAGTGCCATTCAAGTATACTGTTTAATACCTTTCATTTGAATAGTCACACACTAGGGTATTATTTACAGGCTGAAAAGTTAGGATTACCTCGTATACATATTGCCTCACATGAAAGTTCTGCTCAGTAGCTTTCATATGTATGTGTATATGTACAGCCTGTCAGATATAATCAATCGATAAAAAACGATGTCGGAAATCAATCTATGCCTTAAATATCAATCGACAATCTGGTAATAAACTAAACTGTCTACGATCTGATTAGTTTAACTTGTAAAAGGAAAATGAAAATCATCGTTCAATAATCTATATCATTCGATGGATCAATCATGATCCATTTCTTATTTTCTATCAGCAATTGATAGCAATGTATCACACAAATTAGATATCAGTCCAAGATTGCAATTGATATATTTTGGTACTGATTGTTATTGATTGCCACTTTGTTGATTGACCAGACCTGGGAATTGCACACACCACCATTTAAGACAAAGGTCTTGGGAGTCACTTCACCATTCCTCCAGTAAGTGGTAGTTGTGATCACTTCCCCCATGGTACCCACCATAAATACAAGTTATGTTGATTTTTGTCTAACCAATCACACAACACCTCTGAAATGGCATTGTTTTAGGGAAAGTACAATATAATTACCTATTAAGCATCCTTTTTTCCAGTAAGCATGAGTGGAGGATTAGCACCAAGCAAGTCTACAGTATATGTGGGAAATTTACCTTATTCTCTCACAAATAATGATTTACACAAGGTAATTTATGGAGATAGAATGCCTGTGCCAAAGGTCACTCAAATGATGACTGTGAAAGAAACATCACAGATGTAGTTTGAATATTGTAATTTATTATATAAACACCAATGGAATACCAGGTGAGCTTTTGCACAAAAACACGATATCTTCACAAGTGAAAATACAGTGGCATGTTGTCTTCACAAGTGAAAAGATCAACTGTAGCAAAAAGTTAAGAAAAGGAGAAAAAAGAAAGACAAAAAAGTAGATTAAAAAAAAAAACAAAAAGGACATAGGTCACTTTTTCAAAATTTTGATTAAAACACAATGCTAGTGGAAAGAAAGGCATGCTTTCATGTTGCAAATGCCTTTTTGAGTAGATTGGAGCTAATTTAGCTCATATCCAGACTGAAAATGCCAAAAAAGTGTCAAAGAAGCACTTTTCTTAGAAACCTCCAGGTGTCAATGGGCTAAATATAAGCTAAATGAAATTTACTCAGACATGTATTTTTGAACCTGTCAATTTTTTGAACCAATTTATAGTTCCTTGGTGACTCAAAAAATCAGAGCTGTATATTTAAGGTGCCATATGCCCCCCCCTTCCTGGGGGGGACTCCCATATAAAAGGGTCAGTGATGCTCATCATAAAATCTGAATTGAATTCCTAAAGGATACCAATCTGAGCATGGATCGAGCTTTATTTGACCCCTTGAAGACGCTAAAAGATACCTCTTAAAACGGATTAGGCTTGGTTACCAGCCACTGTCCAGGAAAGGGGCCAGCGCTAGTAGACTGCACTCGAGAGACCATTGGAAATCGAGCCTAAAAATGGGAAATAAGTCAGAGTGTTGTATAATTATTATTTCTTCGATTGCACCCTAAAAGATACTTTGACAGCCCAAAATAGTAGTGTTTAATCATAAACTCCCTAAGTGAGACCAGAATCCTTGATTTATACCCCTAAGTGAGACAACAAGCATCCCCAACCTTTTCATATAGGATTTCCCCCCCCCCCCACCCTGTGTACGTCTTGAATAATAAAAGGATAAAATTAGTGCTTTTAGTTGAACCATCAACTGATTGCAAATTTGATAATCAAATAGGACAAGTACTGTATATGCTAGCTTAGTATTTTTTCTTTAAGTTACTATTGCTCTTAATTAAACAATGCTCTGTCTATGACTGGTACTGTTACTACTGATATTTATTTATTATTATTATTATTATTATTATTATTTATATCTATATATTTTTCTTCTCTTTCTACCTCTTCTTTTCTTTATTTTTCCTACAACCGATTTAAAGCGTAATTATTCTTGTAACTACCCAGCTCATTTAGTTTTTACTGTTGTGAGTGTTTTTTTTTGCTTATCAAGTTTAATGTGTTCTTTTGCTGAATGATATTCTATGTATTATGCAAAATAAAATGGTTGTTGTTGTTGTTGTTGTTGTTGTTGTTGTTGAACTTAGCAGTTTGCCATAGAGATTTTAGATTACTGTAACTTTTGTGCATATTTTATCTTATTAACAGATATTTGAGAAGTATGGAAAAGTTGTGAAGTAAGTTTAATGTCCATATTTAAAAAAAGTGCTTCTGAATGATTATTATCTCAGTTCTCATCACCTTTTTGCTCAATAGAGTTGGTATTTTATAAGGCAAAATGAGCTGTTTACCACTTCAGTTAAATTATCATTTTTCTCTTATAAGGGTGACAATTCTTAGAGACAAGGAGACTAGAGAGAGTAAAGGAGTGGCATTTGTGTTGTTCTTAGATCGGCAGATGGCACAGAAAGCAGTTGCAGCAGTCAACAAGAAACAGGTATTTACTGGGTCAGACAAATATTTTGGGTGGTAGGAGGTTGGTGGGAGTTGGTGTTACACTTTGGTTATTTGGGAGGCAGTGTGGCTAATTTTTAGTGCACAGGACTCAAGCAGCCTGGTGGTACAGTTGTGTTCTTGGGATGGTCGTAACCCTGGAATGGATTAGCATCCCATCCAGGGGGGAGGGGCAATACTCTTAGTTGCTCCATGCTACAGAAACTGTAGATAACTCTGGCTTGATGGGCCTCTAGGGTTGAGTACAGACTTTACCTTGAGTTGTGTTACCCATCATTTACCATTATGTAGACTGCAGTATTACCAGTGAGCCTTGCTAGTTGGTTTAGTTGAAAGTCTTGTAATCAAAACTTGGTTTGGGAGAATAAGTACAGTAAATGTTAAATGTTTCTCAGATGGAATTCGTACTCTTGGAACTGAGTGTCTGAGTGAATATTAACAGCCTAATTGGACTTTTTTTAACATAGATGTAAGTGCATGTGTACTGCAAAGCTTCTTGTTTTAAACCCTTGTTTGGGCTTTCCCTTTGCTCCATTAGGAAAATAAATAAAAGCGAAAAAATATGCCTGACCACTGGTTAAGTGTAATCAGATAAAAGTGCCTTTGGCGAAGTGACTGCAGAGTCAAAATATCGCAGTTTTCTATTTATTTTCCACCTTGACTTACAATTAATGTCAGGGGCCCAACCTCTTTAATTCTCACACACTGAATGTTATTGCTTTGTTTGCCCTGTACAAGAATGCAACACATTTTATGAATGACACAATCTTCTATTTTTGTGGCTTGAGGACTGTTTTTGTGTTTCAAAACACACCCAGTCTGTCTGACTTCATTCCTGTACTGCTCCAGAAGGTTCCACTTGTTTTCTTTTTATCGAAGTCTCTACTAATTTATGATATTGCCTTAAAGTTTGTAAGTAAGCACTCCTCTCTTTTCAGATGTTTGGCCGTACTATAAAATGTACCATCGCAAATGACAATGGCCGCGCCACGGAGTTCATCAGGAGAAAAAACTATCCGGATAAATCACATTGTTACGAATGTGGGGTAAGACTCGGCAGCAAAGGTTTTTACAACGATATATTAGGACACGTTAGAGACAGTGTTCAGTATAAAAATAATTTCTATTTACAAAGCTAAAAAAGTTAAAAGTATAAAAAACCGAACGTTTCCGACACTAGATCATCTTCTGGGGGTAAGTAAAGACCGTCCGTCATAGTGTCGAAAACGTTCGGTTTTTTACTTTTAACTTTATGGACAGTATTCAGTATCTTTAGAATCTTTAGTTAATGCCTAATGGGTTAAGACAAGTTGAGACAATGTCCAGTATCTTTGAAAATCTTTAATTTACGTCTAATGGCAATATACTAGGGGATTAAAGGTTACGCTTTTAAATATCAGCTTATTGTGAATATTAACGACAAATTCCAGCTTCTGTCGATTTTATGTTTTGACCAGAAAGCAAGAACATGGAATTTCGAATGCTTTTCTGTTGGCCGCTGTCAAACCATAGTAAAACGCGTATGTATAAATTCTGTCCAGTATCCCGTTGATCATAGAACTAGCACAACCGGGTACTGTGTATAGTTGTATACATTCATTAAGTCGATACATGTAAGACATTTAAAGCTCTAGAGATATTAGCGTTTAAAAATTGGCGACGGCGAAGCTTTCCATGTTTTTCAATTACCAAACAGCAATATTTTTGCGCTAATTAATACATTTTGAACGATTTTTAGCCGCCATAGTTATGCCTGACGTATAACGACTTATTTAGACAAACTGCTGTTAGTCCTTGTAAGCCAGGAAATGATAGCCCTCGATACGTCCTAACGTTAACCTACGCAATCAAGATCTTGAACCCACGACCTGAGCCACGATCATTAAACAGATTTTACTGTTGCTCTTTCCATACATTTACCAGCTGAGCTACAAGATAAACCTTAAACGGGATTGCTGTCAGACCAAGTGGAAACAGGCGCGATTAAATACTATATTTGACGGCGGTGAATATAGACTAGTTTTATCAATGATGGGAGCGATTAACAGACATAGCGCCATTGAATACATGTCGGTCTTAGCCTTGTAGACATTGAGCCCAGAATTATGCATAGTGAATGTGAGACGAATATTATTTAGAAATCGATACTGATTAGCGGAATTCTGATCGCTGTCCAGGTTAGAAATTTTAAAATACACCCAGTCAAATAGAGGCCAGCACCTAAGTCTCGTACCTGCGTCTGGCTAGCTTTCCATCTTCATGGAACAAACTGGACCAATATAAGCTCAGGCGGTGTGTAGCCACTTAGACGCTTATTGCAGACTTCACGTACAAATGGAATTTGTTTTTATTTGTCCACCAACAGGACATCTTGACTGATTTTTTTTTTTTCCTCACTTTTTTGTTCAGGAATATGGCCACTTGAGTTATCAGTGCCCAAAGAATATGCTTGGAGAGAGAGAACCTCCTCCAAAGAAACAGAGGAAGAGGAAGAAACAAGACGAACGGTACATTTTGGTTTTGTTTGTTTTTGTTTTTGTTTTTGTTTTTGTTTTTGTTTTTGTCTTTGTCTTTGTCTTTGTCTTTGTCTTTGTTTTTGTTTTTGTCTTTGTCTTTGTCTTTGTCTTTGTTTTTGTTTTTGTTTTTTTTTTGTCTTTGTCTTTGTTTTTGTTTTTGTTTTTTGTTTTGTTTTGTTTTGTTTTGTTTTGTTTTTGTTTTTGTCTTTTTTTTCTTGAGTTTTTTTTCCTTTCTCTCATTATTATCGAAGCCAGTAATATCGACACCTTGATTCCCGAAACTACTTTTTAATTTGCCTTCAGTTTTCCCTACGTTTCGTTTGTATATACTGAAAGGAGCTCAGTCACAATATTTTTGAGTTATTTTGGCCAGGTACAAACTACTTTTAAATTGAAGGAAACCTGAAAATTGTAGTTTACTAAGATAGCAAAACACCAAAGAAATAATAATAAACCATAGAGGAACAAGGATGGTTGACAATGGAGAAGACTGACTCAGATGACAAACGACGAACTTGAAAAATTCAGGCTAAACGTTTCAAGATGCGCAAACCGTGCCCCTCAAAGTCTCTGATTGTATTGAAATTTTGAAAACGTGAATGCCCGCACACTCGCACTTTCTGAACTTTTCTCGGGTTGTGCATGTCTTCATGTCACCCACACAATGGTCTTTGTTACGTAAAGAAAGGAAATTCACTGACTTTGTTAGGTTTGGTATTCAAAGTTGAAATGTCGTTTTGTTGCAGATATGACGGAGACGAACAAGATGAAGACGAAGAAGAAGATGGCGGTGAAGATCCGTACGAGTTCAGCCTGAGTGCTGTCATCGATGAATGCGCTCAAATGGCTTCCAAAGACGATCCAACCAATCCTGGTACGTCCTCAAGTGGAGGCAGCCAATCAAAAAAAAAAATTATACAGAGTTCGTATTTTAGTGACGAAGAGGACGAAGATTAGAAACGGGCGCTTGCCCCAACTCCTTACCGACCACGACTTAGGAGAGAAAATGTGTGCGATCTGGGTACCATAATACCATTCGCCTACCTGTTGGTGTACTTCAGTGTCTTAAATGTGAACTGCCTTGTTTCATTGACGCGAAATAAAGTTGTCCCTTCCATCAGAGGAAGATCAAATATAACGAAGGAAGGACAGCTAGTAATGTCTTGTGGGAAGCACGGACGCAATGTTTCAGCCGATTTAGAACAGGCCGTAGACCCAGGTTTTCAAAACATGATCCTTCCGACATGATTCTCCCGTAATTAGCTCTACGTTTTACTTTTCACTTTTCAAAATCAAATCCTCGGATGGGCGAATTGCGTTTTGAAAAAACTGGTCAACACACTGAACTGAAATAGTTTAAAACTAAGAACTTTAAAATATGTATTTCATCTACCACAAGAGGTACATCATGCTCACAAGGATTCAATGAAGTTTTCCGTGACCCATTACATGAAGTAGAAGAGCAACACTGTTAATCGATGTTTATTTGTGAGAAAGCATGAAAGTCAGAAAATTAAATACAGGAGGGCATTTCAATGTTGTTAATGACCAAGATCTCAATTGCTCACAAAGAGAAGAAATCAAATAAATTTCTCAAAAAATTTTTTTTTCATAATGAAGTTATTTTATCATGTTTGCATCTACTTTACAATACTTTTGCTGTTACTTTACACTAAAACAGTACAATAAAGGCTACATACACTACTTAGACCTATTAACACTACTTTCAGTACAAGACAGCTTCTTTACCCTACATACTATAAAGAATCGATTTTGCACAATTTTTAACGGAACATTACGTACGTAACAGCAATACAGGTATTTTCTAAATTGCATATCCTTAATTTATCTATTGTAGCAATTAATCTAGAGATTGTTTTAAGTACGAATCGACATGTAGAGAGCCCGGAACCCAAACTGTAAAAAATAAACGCTTCTTTCCCTGGAGACAAATAAAAACAATTTCTCGTGGAGACTTGACTTTTATGTGTGTTCACAATGTGATTTAGAAGAAAAGAGTAGTAAGGTAAGACGTTCATAGATATTTCTCTTAATAGCCATGAACAGAAGAGAGGCCCTTCATACTGGAAATTAAATTCAAGTTTAATTGAGGATATGTGGCGATGAGAACTGTTTTTGTGAGTTATTGGAAGATAAAAAAATAGCGCGAGGAAATTCAACCTCGTTCTCAAGGCCTTTTCCTTAAAGAAAAGCACAAATTTTCTCCAAAACTTTCATTTTCTCCATAATTCTGTCCAATTGACCATTCTTAGCCTCTGACGAGCAAAATTTGCCTCGATGAAAGAATTCATACATTTTTGGTTAATAGGGAAAGACCATGGGAACGAGGCTGGAGGAAATTGAACAGTACGCAGAGATGCGAAGAAACCAAGGAGTGCGACAGAAGGTTTTCAAGGGAGATGGGAGTATTTGAAAAATCTAGAAGTCAGGCTCACCGCCCCAAATGTGCTGGGAACGCGCCCAAAACATTATAACGATCGACTCGACGATGACTCGAAGTGCCTTCGTGGGAGACGGAAGAAAGTTCGAGGTCAGCTTGGGTGACCCTGCCAAACGCGTTGAGATCGGGCGTAAATTTGGCGCACTTGATGGCGGAAGTGAAAAAAATACGGTTTCAAAAGATTTAAGGCTATCAGATATGACAGGGTTTTTATGAGAGTGAGGGTAGTGGATTAGGGGCGAAGGTGGGGTGGGATTATTAAATTACAAAATAAAACTTGACGGTACATTTTTAATGACAGGAAATAAAAGTGGTTCACTGGAAAATGCCAATAATTTACATGTTAATTATAGACTTCACTGCACTTCTAAGATTTGGATTCCGGACAAGATAAAACACGGGATTAATAGATGACGTTAGAAATGGTATGGTTAGAGACCAAGGTAGTGCAATAGCGTGCACTCGAGGATATCGAAGCTCAAAAAACTTCATTGAAATGGCTGGCATCAGGGAAGCAGGAAGGATAATGGCAACAACACACATATTGACGGCAACGTGCTTCTCTCGCCGCATTACCGCTGACATTTGATGTGCAGCCACAGCATCGCCCAGCTGATTGTTGTGATGGCGAATGGCGAACAGCATTCTGATGTGATTGACAATTGGAATCACAAGAAACGACACGCCACAAATAATTACAGCAACGTACCCAGCTATTGGTGGCAAAATAAAATGTATGGAGATGATAAGCAGGAGCCAAATAGCACTGGCGATAAGGACAGTTCTCAACGCATCTGTGGAAAAAAAATGTTTTCATGTTGGTCACGTTGCAGCTAAATGAAAGTGTTTTTTATGAATATTTTGAGGAGAGTGAAACAGTTCATGTGTAAAGCGGGCGCGTGTATTCTCTCAAATACTTGGGAATGGCAAGATAATCGCATATCCAAAGCTTGCTTTTGGGCCCATGTATAGCTAAAAATCCTCGATAATTCACAATAATGGCAAGTCGCAAGAAAAGAGATAACCCACTGGGCGGTAATATGGAATATGAATAACGAAACACCAAAGGAAAGATGCCTTCCAGAGCAAACTTGAGGCAAAGGAGACTGAAATAAATTTTAGTGCGGAAAGCTGAAGCTTACGAAGTGAGCATCCTCTCATTTTGACCGCATCCTTCCCCTCCACCCTTTTTTTTTTTTTTTTCTTTTTTTTTATTGTTTGCTTGTCTTTCTTTCTTGCTTTCGCTCCAGTGTTATATCCTGCCCACCGGATGGAAAATAACCTTTCATTCTTATTGGAACGCTTACAACGTAGTCTGCGATTGCTGTGTGATATAACTCAAGACCTTTCCTGTGGTTTCAACAGATGTAACAAATAAACTTCAAAATTTATAATCACGACAGATGGAATTGGAATTGGTAAGGTGTGGTAGTTCTGTGATTGTAGCAGTGTTTTCAGATCTCCCTTCTTATTTCTGATGATCTCCAGTTTGCCAGTAATTATTGTTTATAAAAGAAAAAAGGTTCTCTGTTATAAACAGTGAGTTTCCAGTTCTCGACACATATCCATGCCACGTCTTCGATCGTCTCGTAATCAGTTTGAGTATTTTGGGTACAAAAAATGCGCGCAGAAAAAGTCCGCAAACAAACATGAAATCGAGTGCATATATTTTCTTTTGTTAACTCGTGAAATAATATTTCATTTTTAATGTATATTTCTTGGCATCTTTGCTTTGCTGCCGCGGTCAATCTACTTAGATTGCTAGCCATGATCTTGACGACCTCGCGACCTGAACGAATCTATCTGACTGAACTTGGCAATTTGTAAAGCATTCTTTTAGATGCCTCCCTACTGTTAATGTATTGGCCAACTGATTTTAGCTGGAAAACCTATCATATTGGAGAAAACTTAACTGAACATCGTTATCATAAGTAAAGATAAATCTCACAATTATGGGCACAACATGCACATCTAGAAACTCACCTCGTTTTGTCGCATTTGTGCGATATATCAAAGGTTTTGACAAAGCATGATGGCGATCAAAACTGATGATCATAAAAATGGTAAATGACAGCCCGGTTGTAAACAGATTCAAAGTGTAATACACGTCAAATATCAAGACTTGGTGTGAACACGACTGCTGAGCTCTTTGAAGGAAAAACCGCCACACGACAAACATGGGCTGAGCAGTGATTCCTGTGAGGCAATCTGCGGAGGCCAGGCTGCACAGTAGAATGTTACTTGGCCTCTGTAACGAGGGGTTCTTAGCGACAGCGACAATAATGGCCAGATTACTAAGGAATGCAAAAGTGGCGGAGGGTCCATTGACAACAGCAAGAATAGCGTCGTTGATGTAGCCGACCGTGTCGTTCCTTGCAATACCAATCCAACCAGGCAACCCACAAATTGAGCCATTTTCATTTGCAGTCATTTTGTCAGTGTAGGAATTGGAGATGATTTATTTACCTGGAAATTTGAACTTTTTATCAAATTAGAGCTCCAGAGTTGTCATCTATCACGCATAGACATCAAGAGCGAACTATCTTATTACTTTGAAAAGCGTTTATCTATTAGTCGAATCTGTTATATCTACAGAACCTCGTGCTTCATGTCTCAGTGTTAAAATCGGCTATTACTGACTTCTTTTGAATAGTACTTTTGATAACCTCTGACACGAAATACGACTTGCATAGTAGTTGGTTTAAATAGCTGTTTAAAATCGTTTTTATCTCAAAACCTTGATCAAGAAAACAACTATAACGCTAATGATTGGATAAGGTTTGTATCGTACGCCTCTTACCAATTGCAAGTGTTGGGGCTATACTCCTTTCAAAATAAAAAGGATTAAACGCTATATCACAACACTTTGTCACTAAAAGAAATTACCGAGGTTCTACATAGAAAACTTTCTTTGTGTATTCTGTAACTTAAAACACGTCATGCTCAAAGACATTAAAAACGCTAAACATACCAAAGATAAGGACACAGGGAGATCCCGAGTGAATAAAGATATGTGCTCAATCCTTACAAAAACAACATAGGCGTGCATTCTGATTCGATTTTTCTTTTATTTATTTTAATTTAAACCATCGAAATCTTCATTTCTTAAGTGTATTTGCCGGCCGCCGCTCTCTCCGATTGAAGAACCAGCCGGCTGGTTTATCAGAACATTTGCATTCAATGCATTTTTCTCTGAAATGAATAATTAAACTGTCTGAGCTTTAGTCATGCAAAGTACGGCAATAACACAGCAGTAAATCACTGATCAACGGTAGAAATGAGTTAATTCACAGAGGCATTTACTATCTTTATTAGAACTCCTCCACCTTCTAAGAGTCAGTGAAAGCGCTTGTAGGATTTAAGGAACCTCTCAACGTTATCGGTTTTTTTAGTACACACTTTTATTTACGTTTCTTCGCACGACATTAATGACATCTTCATTATCGCAACATTTTAAGTAGAAAATATGTACGTATTGAAGAAATCAAAGAATTCCCGGCATACGGAAGCTCTTTCATCTATTGTTACACGTACTTTCCAGATTTCTGCAAATCTAACAATAGCATGGAGCTTTTACAGAGCAGTTCTCCGGAACACATGCCAAGAACCATCAGCCAAATGGAGATTTTAATGGAAATGTATTCGTTTCAATTTGTTGCTGCCGCAGTGAGTGAGCCTGAAGCCGAGGCAGCAGATCTAATCGCTAAAAAATTACATTATAGCGGAGCTCCGGCGGCCCGAAGGGCCGCCAAGCGGAGCCCCATACTCATATGGGAAAGAAAAGGAAACCCATGAGTTGATTTTCTCATGGTTATCATGGCTAGCGGTATTGCTCGTGGGCGCGTACGCACGACGACGACGACGACGACAACGACGGCGACGGCGGAGTTGCCCAACATGGCGGCCATACTCCAAATAATAGGTTGACAGAGACATGCAGCCTTGGTTTACCGTGTACTTCCTTGATATTGGACAACCATGTTATGATCAATTGACACCTGTCAATACAAGGTATCCGCTGACCAGTATTACGTGACCATATCGCAGGCTCAGGTTTACAGCTCCTCGAGGTCACGTGTTTTCATGAAGTTGACCGCTGACCAAGCGCTGGTTATCGATTGGATCGCGGGCTCATATTGGGTTAGCTTGTTGGAAACAGGGCAGGATTGCTCGGAAGCCAGTTTACGCTAACCCAGGATTAAAAGTTAATCGAATTATAACTTTTTCTTCTATACAAATGTGTTTGCTGTTTTGTTTTGTGTATATGGTGATTATTAAAACTCAAAACAGAAGGCCAAACAATATACAGAAACCTCACCGCAAATTTACAAAACTCAAATCAAAATTCTGCCTTTTTCTGGGTTAGCTTAATTGGGCTTTGAACAACCCGCCCAGGAGCTACGCTTTTAGGCTGGCCTAAATCTATATATTAGGGGAAATCAACCACTTTGCGTGCAAAACACAAGGAATTGTGGTCTGCGGTAAGATCATGGCCACAAGGAATTGTGGTTATGCGCGAATGGAAGAATTAAGATACGTTGTTTTCCATATGCTCTCTTCGATCGATGAAAGCAAAGATGAAAGGGCATGTACTTAAACCCGAAACAACAAAACGAAACTACCAAAACGAAGCGACCGAAACAAAACAACGCAAACGAGGAAGCGACCAAAACAAAAACGGCGGAATTCTTTCGCATTTAGGTACACATATGGGACTCTTGAAGACCATTAAAGGCCACTGTTAAGAATAAAAAAAAAATTGCTATGGGCCACTTAAAACAATAATTTGACTCTAATATGTATTTTAAGGAAGGAACATCAATGTCAGTTTGACGAAAGCAGACAGGAAAAGGAGTATTCATTTTACTAAATAACGTCCGAGTATTGCTACTAGTCCCCTGTCGGTCGTGGTGGGTGGGGAGGGGAGGGGGGAAGTCAGCTTTTTAGGGTTCAGCCAGCAGAAGTTTCTTCATGGGAGTGAGGAATGGAAAAAAACTTCAATCTGACTACAAAATTCTACGATTTTTTAACTGATTAATTTCTGTTTTTAGAGTAACCCAGAACAACAGTTATTAGAGGGTAAACAATCAAATTCTTGCTGGGGTAATCAATATATCAGTGACGAATGCTGAAGAGCAAACATTAGCAAAAACCAGATTTTACCTCCATTGATTCAAAATATCTGTACATTCTTTTCATTCCTTTAACACTCTCATCCTTTTCAACAAGATTGTATGCTCCCTGTGCTAAGGCATCCATTTTGTTTTTGTTATTTTATTTACTCCTTTACTCGATTCGGACTATTCATCATAATCTCTTGTTTTGGTCGTTTCGTTTTGGTTTTTTCGGACGTGGTTTCGCTTGTTTTGGTCGTTTCGTTTTGGTCGTTTCGTTTTGGTGGTTTCGTTTTGTTGTTTCGGGAACTAACAGGAGCATCGATCAGTCCATAATATCCAACAAAACACTCTTGTGGAGTATCACCTTATCCTAATCGAAGTCATTTGGAAAATTGCAGAAACAAAGAAGTTAGTAGGTCAAAGGCGCCCGCCGTGACTCCATAAGGAACCAAGTCAGTTTTCAAAATTTTATCGTTAGTTTACTGTAACTGCAAAGCTTTCAAAACCAGATGTGCAGAAGTAAACCAGTTGTAATCACTCGTGAAAAAGGTACAACATTGTATTGTGCTATATCATTTAAAAAATCACAGATTTACGCAACATTTTTTGGAAATCACACGCGGGGGATTCGAAGCATATACAAGTACTTTATTCCAGCCCTTCGCAAAAATTACGGCTTATCGTCTTTGTTCTATTTCTCATGTAATATTCGAATTTAGAAAACTTTGCACAATGCTATTTAATTCTTTAGAGAAGTCCTGGAAAACTCCAGGTGTACTTGTATAAGAGCGTAAGTTTCGTCCGTTCTCGAAACTTTTGGGCCTATTAGATGTGACAAGGTTTTTATGGAAGTGAGGGTAGTGCTCTTGTCCCAGAGGAGCGATTAGGGGCGAAGGTAGGTTTGGGTTATTAAATTGCAAAGTAAACCTTGAAATGTAAATTAAATTATAGACTTCACTGCACTTCTAAGATTTGGATTCCGGACAAGATAAAACACGGGATTAATAGATGACGTCAGAAGTGCTACGGTTATAGACCAAGGTAGTACAATAGCGTGCACTCGAGGATATCGAAGTTCAAAAAACTTCATTAAAAAGCCTGGCATCAGGGAAGCCGGAAGGATGATGGCGACAACACACATATTGACGGCAACTTGCTTCTCTCGCCGCATTACAGCTGACATTTGATGTTCAGCCACAGCATCACCCAGCTGATTGTTGTGATGGCGAATGGCGAACAGCATTCTGATGTGATTGACAATTGGGATCACAAGAACCAACAGGCCACAAATAATCATAACAATGTACCCAGCCAATGGTGGCAAAATAAAATGCATGGAGATGATAAGCAGGAGCCAAACAGCACTGGCGATAAGGACAGTTCTCATCGCATCTGTGGAAAAAAAAATGATGTTGCCATGTTGGTTACGTTATAGCTAAATGAAAATTATATTTTTTTTAAACTAATGTTTTGAGGAGAGTGAAACAGTACAGTTTATGTGTAGAGCGGGTGCATTATTTCCTCATATACTTGTGAATGTCAAGATAATCACTGATTCGAAGCCTGCTTTTGGGCCCATGTATAGCTAAATATCCTCGATAATTCACAATACTAATAAGTCGCAGAAGAAGAGATAACCCACTGGACGGTAATATGGAATAAGAATTACGCAACAGCAAAGGAAAGATGCCTTCCAGAGCAAACTTTATGGCAGAGGAGACTAAAATATCAGAGTCTTCAGACATATTTTTGGATTTAAGTGCAGAAGATGAAGCCTACGAGGTGAGCGTCCTCTCATTTTGACCGCATCCTTCCCCTCCACTATTTTTTTGTTTGTTTGCCTTTCTTTCTTGCCTTCGCTCCAGTGTTCTAGCTTGCCCGTAGGCTGGAAAATAACCTTTCATCGTTATTGGAGCGCTTACAACGTAGCCTGCGATTGCTGTGTGATATAACTCAAGACCTTTCCTGTGGTTTCAACAGTTGTAACAAATACTACTTCAAATTTTATAATCACGACAGGTGGAAATGGAATTGGTAAGGTGTGGTAGTTCTGTGAATGTAGTAGTGTTTTCAGACGGATCTCCTTGCTTATTTCTGATGATCTTCAGTTTGCCAGTAATCATTGTTTGTAAGAGAAAAAAAATGTTTTCTGTTACAAACAGTGAGTTTCCAGTTTTCGGCACATTTCGATGCCACGTCTTTGCTTTAAATTTTGAGTATTTGGGGTACAAAACTGAAGCCACGCAGAAAAGGTCCGCAGCTAAACATGTAATCGAGTGCATATTTTTTTCTTTTGCTAATTCGTCAAATAATATTTCACTTTTAATGTATATTTCTTGAAATCTTTGCTTTGCTTCCGCGCTCAATCTACGTAGATCGCTAACTATGATCTTGACGACCTCGCGACCTCAGCGAATCTATCTGGGTAAAGCATTCTTTTCGATCTCTCCCTACTGTTAATGTACTGGCCAACCGATTTTAGCTGGAAAACCTATCATATTGGCGAAAACTAAACCGAAGATCGCAATATATAAGGAAAGAAAAATGGTTACAATTATGGGCACAACATGTACATCTGAAAACTCACCTCGTTTTGTGGCATTTGCGCGATATATCAAAGGTTTTGACAAAGCATAATAGCGGTCAAAACTGATGATCATAAAAATGGTAAATGACAGCCCGGTTGTAAACAGATTCAAAGTGTAATACACGTCAAATATCAAGACTTGGTGTGAACACGACTGCTGAGCTCTTTGAAGGAAGAACCGCCACACGACAAACATGGGCTGAGCAGTGATTCCTGTGAGGCAATCTGCGGAGGCCAGGCTGCACAGTAGAATGTTACTTGGCCTCTGTAATGAGGAGTTCTTGGCGACAGCGACAATAATGGCCAGGTTACTAAGGAATGCAAAAGTGGCGAAGGATCCATTGACAACAGAAAGAAAAATGTCGTTGATGTACACTACTGTGTCATTCCTTATCATACCAATCCAACCAGGCAAACCACAAATTGAGCCATACTCATTTGTAATCATTTTGTCAGTGTAGGAATCGGAGATGATTTTTGTTACCTGGAATTTGAAATATTAAACAATTTATATGAGCTCGAGATTTATATAAGCTCGAGATGTTTATCGCTAGATAGTTGGGCGCCTTCGTCAACCATCACGCATAATAAAATTTAGAGAGGAAGCCACATCAGTCTACTTTTCATGCGGGTCCTTTATCCTGATCGAATTGGAATTTGGAGATGTTGGTTTTTGTGGAGAGAGGAAAACCGGAGAAAAACCCTCAGAGCAAGGACTAGAACCAAGGACAAACTCAACCCACATAGGTCACCGGGCCGGAATTCGAACCTGGCTGGTGCTAGCGCTCTCGCCACTACCCATCCCCGCCCCCTGCATAGACATCGAGAGTAAATTATCTAATTATTTTAGTGCAAATCTATTAGTCGAATCTAATATACCTACAAAACTTCGTGTGACTTGCGCCGTAGATGTTTAAAATCATTTTATCTCAAAATTTTTCTTCATTATGAAAACAACTATTACGATAATATTTGGATCAGAAAGTTTGTGTCGTACACTTCTCACCGACTTTTTTTTTTTTTTTTCTTTTTTTTTGTTGCAAGTTTTGGTGCTATACTCATTTCAAGATAAAACGGATTAAACGCTATTGCATCACTCGCCTTCGCCTCTAAAAGAAATAAACGAATTTCGACAACGAAAATTTAAGTTAGAAACAATCTCCTGATGCTTTAAGACAAGAAAAAGGCTAAACTTACCAAAGACCAGGAAACAGGAAGATCCTCAGAGAATACGTAGTTGCTCGATCGTTATAAAAAGCAACACGGGTGTGCATTCTGATCAGATTATTATACATTGTTTATATTTTAATTTAAACCGAGGAAATTTTAATTTGTTAAGTATATTTGTCGGCCGCCGCTCTCTCATTAGACCACCGGCCGGCTCCTTTTTTTTTTTTCGGCTCGTTTTCAGCAGAACATTTACTTAAGAAATGTTATGAGAACGCCTGAAATGTATTTTTTTCTGGAATGGATGATTAAACTTTCTGGGCTTTAGTCGATCATGCACAGTACCGCAATAACACAGCAGCAAATTACTGATCAACGGTAGGTATAAATTCTACTAACTTTGTGAGAACTCCGGCGCGTTCTATGAGAGTCAGTAAGCTTGTAGGGCTTGAGGAACCTCTGAACATTATTATTTTTTCATTTTTACACACTTTTGTTGACGTCTTTTCCCGGACTCTGAGCTTATTACCAGCTGTTTCTGCTCTATCTTGTGAAATTTAAATTTAAATTGATAATTGTATTTAGATCGTTATTAGCATAATTTTTATATAATATTACTTGTAGATTAAATATAGGTCCACATCAGCCTCTGGCTCCCTTTAATTTAACCTATTTCAAATAAAGTATGTGTGTATGTATGTCTTACAAGAGAAAATGTATTTAACTATCTTACTTATAAATGGAGGCGCAATTTTTACATAGAACGGAACATTAGTGCATTAAGCAAATGTGAAGAACTTGAAAATGCTCATTTATTTCTTGCTATTGTGTATGCGAGTAATGTTTCAACAAATCCAGATAAATCATAGGTCCAGGAGGCAGCGATTGAGACTTCGAATGTGCCTTTTGGTCGATAATACAATACCGGGTCATATATGTCCTGTTAATGTAAAGTAATCCTGCTCTTCGCTAATATGATGTCTTCCCACGACACTAATCGCATCCCCATTGTCGCAACATTTTAAGTAGAAAATATGTATTAAAGAAATCAAAGAAATCCCGGCATACGGAGCTGAACTCTGTCATATCTATAACAATAATAATTAAAAATATTTTATGAGGACGTTCCCATCGCTTAAAAGTGGTTTTCAGGCAACTCTTCAAACCGAATCTATGCGCACTGATGTTGACACGTTTCCAGATCTCGCCGGTAAAACCAACAATAGCATTTGGCTTTTATACAGAGCAGTACTCTTGGAATTCATAACAGGAACCATCAACCGAATGGCGATTTTAATGGAAATGGATAAATTTCAATTTTTATATGTAAACTTGTCAATCTGTTTAATTTGTGAAAGCAAAAGAAAATTTGCAATTAAAGTGCGATGGTCTGGGTACGGGTTAACTGCCAGTGCTTCGCAATACATGTGATAGCGGTCTTTCCTTCATAAGCTGCTGCGTTCGATATTAAGGCAAGGAATATCAGGTAAACGATTATTCTTTTCATTCCTTTATTTCGTCTCATCCTAATTGACCATGTTGTATGCTCCCTGTGATCCGACCTTGAAAAACCACTAACGGCGAGTGAGGTTAGTAAATATTATACTCGGCTTGACTGAGAAGCTGTGGCTAAATGACCGGCAGCCGGTCAAGGTTTTAAAATCACTAAATGACCGGCAGTCTGATATTTTTCTCAAATTTTAAGGAATCGAAGGAACCCATCCAATTCAAATTATCGTATGTCGATTAAGAACTGCCAAGCCATACAGAAGAGCGGTATAGATCGCAAGTCTTACGCTTGGTTTACGCTCGGCTCGGAGAGCGAGACCATGGTTTGTCACACTTAGAATTTCTTTAGGTCGACTGCCGGTCACGGTTTCCAACTCACTAAATGACCGGTAGTCCGATACTTTTCTCAAATTTAAAGAATCAAAGGAACCTATCCCAACCCGAGCGATCCAGAAGAGCTGTATAGATCGCAAGTCTGATAAACATTTGGTTTTAATACGCTCGGCTCAGAGATCGCTCTCTCGGGTCCGCGTGAGCGCGGGCTCATTTCCCGAAAACGCGGCTAGTTATCGAACCTACTCAGAGATCGAGACCATGGTTTGTGACACTTAAATTTTTTTAGGTCGACTGCCGGTCACGGTTTTCAAATGACCGGCAGTCGGAGTTAAGGGAATCGAGCGAACCGATCATGTACAAGCTATCTTGCAATATGTCGACTGAGGAGTTTCAAGCGATCCAAATTTTTTTTTTTCTATATTACAAGTATGAGAATGGATGGGTTCCTTCGATTCCTTAAATATCGTGACCGGCAGTCGACCCAAAAAAATTTTAACTGTCGCAAACCATGGTCTCACTCTCCGAGCCGAGCATAAACCGAGCGTTAGACTGGCGATCTATACAGCTCTTTTGGATCGCTTGGCAGTTCTTAATCGACATATGATAGTTTTCTCTTGAGTGGAAAGTTTAATAGAGTGTTAGGGTTAGCAGTGGCATACGGCTTCCAATTATCCTTGTGTTCTATTTAAGGTAAACAAAGGGCCAGTGTTACGGTTTTTCCTGCATGGCCGCCGCATGGGCGCGTAGCCACAATAAAAACTCTAGGACCTGTAGGTTTCATTCAGTAGGGGTTAAGTAACTATACCGACTCCTTACTAAACGAACTGGCATACTGTATAACGTAGGTGGTCAGCAGCCAAGACATACAATATTGGATTGCTATCAGTAAAAGAAAGAAGAAAGAAAACCTCTGCAGGGACCAGGGCACTTTATAATGGCAGACGTTGAAGATCATATACCCTGTTCTTCACATTCCGCTTGCTGCATAACCAGACGAGTTCAAAAACACGACAGTGGCTGGGCATGGGTGGTCGTCATTTGTGGTAGTCTGTGTAACGCGTTCGTTCTCGGATGTTCCTACAGCTTTGGTGTTATATATCCCTCGCTTTTGGATGAATTTAAAAGAGGCAAAGCACAGACAGGTAAATTTTCCCCAGTAAAACAGCGGTATAGGATGATACACTGTGCCGGCATAATTTCTAGAACGATGATGGAGGTAGAGCATCGAGGATCACCCAGAGATAATAGTACCCTTTTGCCAGCTTAACCTGTGATCAGACGTTCTTTTGGACCCAGTGTGTAACGTGTGTTACTGATTTGTTTCTCTCGCCAGTTGGAGTGTTTTTCTCAATTAGACTGTTCACATCCCTTGATTAGTTTACAACTTGTTTAAGCCTGTCGTGATATCATGAAAATTACGTTCTTTTCGCAGGAGGGAGGGTGGTGGGGAACATTTTTGTTGCATAATGACGGGCATAGTAGTAACAGCTAACTATTTAACTACAGTCGAACCTTCCGTAAGCCACCACCCAACAAGTCAATCCCGGTCGCTTATGAGAGTTTAGATCGTATTGGGTCAACATTTTGCCTCATTAGCATATGGTTACTGCAACTTGCCACATGATTAAATGTTTCAATCATGCGAGAAGTCAATTTCGAGAAAAAATTCGGCACTTCCCATGGAGAAATGGCCGTCTCTTGCACTACCCAGGAATGCGATAATGTTGCAACAACTTATTATCCAATTTTCGCTCTATTATATATAATTATCTGTCAAGTGGTCGCTTACGGAAGGTTAAAAACAAAGGAACATTTCAAACTTTTAGCTCTAAAAGTGGTGGTGGTCACTTACGATAGGTGGTGATTTGACTTGGAAACTTTTTGTATTTTGGAAAACTGGTCGCTGCGAAGAGGAGGTCACCTACGAGAGGTGGTTACAACCGGAGGTTCGACTGTATTTATTTACTTATTTATTTATTTGTTTATTTTTTTTTTTGTTCATTTATTTATTTATTTATTTATTTATTTATTTATTTATTTATTACATTATATAGTAATTATATCATTTTTTCACTTGATTGTTTTCAGCGTGGATTGCCTCTCTCGGTATGTCCTTAACATTCTTTTTTGGTCCTTTGGCGGGAAAACTCTGCGATCGGTTCGGTCCCAGAGTTGTTTCAATCATGGGAGCCTTGGTATCTGTCGTGGGACTTGTGTCAACTTCTCAAGCCCAGAGCTTATACGTCATATACTTTACATATAGCATTTTATTTGCTTTTGGAGGATGTTGCACCTACACTGCTGTCTTTGTTATTGTACCAAAGTACTTCCTTAAACGACGTTCCTTAGCAACCGGAATGATAGCCTCGGGGCCAGGTGCTGGTACCTTTGTGATGAGCCCAATTTTGGCACTCTCCATAGAGGGGCTGGGCTGGAGAGGAGCGTTTATTGTAATGGCCGGTATTGTCGCTTTAATTTGTGTCCTTGGATGTACATTTGATCCGAACACCCCGAAGAACACTTTCGAAGAACATGTTCATATGAGCATATATGCCAAAGAAAGGAGAAGGAAATTGATAAAAAAAATGCTGAATACTTGTTAATAGTGTCTGCTACCACTATTGTTGTCTTAGGGAACTCCGTTCCACAAGTCCACCTGGTAAGTCAATTAAAGCCATTTAGTACAGTGTCATAACAATTTTTAGAGTATAGACAGGACCCTGCGCGCGCTCTGATTGGTCAAAAAGCCGTGTTTTATCAGAGTATAAAACAAAGAAAAGGCGTGTTTTATTGTTTTGCGCGTGTAAAATCTGTATCATAAAGCAAAATAATGAAGAAGCCTAAGTCGTGTATTGCACTGTGATAAAACACTCCGGACATTTCCCTCGTGTTCTCAAATGCCCGTCGTGTTTTATCACAGTCACAAACGGCTTAGGCTTCGTTATTGTTAAATACAGCCTTTTTTACAACTTCTCTGTGGAGAGTTTCTCCTTATGAAACTTCTTCGTACCTCTTATATGTGGTTAGAGTGTTAAACTGCGCACCATCAAAGCTAAACAGTAAGAGCGATATATTTTATAGCAAATCACAATGCAGCCCAACCTCGTCCCTAGCTAGGAGCCCCGTTAATATGGTCACCAATGGGCCATGAAAATTTGGCCGTATCAACGGGGTGGCCGTATTAACAGGGTAGGGTCAAATCTCATGACTGGTCTGAGTTGAGTGACGTCTTCATTGGTCTAGCTGGGGAGAAGTCAGTGTAACATATATATAGAGGAGGAGTTCAGACACGGACAAGAACTTGCACCAATCCTCCTCCATCTGTGCCTGTAGCCTATTCACGATTAGTTTTGGTTTAGCACTTTTTTGAGAAAAAAATAACAAACAGGGAAATAGGTTTTAGGATAATGTCTGGCCTGTACAGGCAACCAAGCCAACCCAAATTAGAGCAAAGACGATTACAGTGGAATCCTGTTAATCCGGTCACCAACGGACCACAACAATTTGGTCGTATTAACGGGGTGACCGTATCAAAATTAACAGATGGTAAACGCCATAGCGTGTACTATTGAGTTATGGATGCACGCGGGAGGTTGCTAAGCACGAAAGAAGCGGTAAGAGTCGCAAGAGACGATAGCCGAGTGCGACTCTAGCTTCTTGAGTGCTTAGCAAACCTCCCAAGTGCATCCATAACTCAATAGTACACGCTATGGCGTTTACCATTTGTTTTATAACATAACATTGAGACATTGAACAACAGAAGTCCTTTTATTGAGCTACATCACAAAAAAATGTTCGTGTAGTCTTACATGACAAGAGAAAACAAGCGCGCGAAAATTCATTCATGACAACCGACTGCACACCAGTAACTCGATAAAGTTTCATCTTCACACAGCTGTGAAGACAGTTTCGCATTTCTGGGAGAAGGACGTCGGCCATTACTTTGGAAACAATGTCTGTCAAAAGATTTGCTTTGTAAACATTAGCACACACGTCAGCAGCGTACACCCATGGGCAAATAGTAGACGCTAAATTAACCAATCAGAGCGCGCGCTTTGCTTTAGTTATGTTATAAGGGTTCTTTAACTATGAAAATGACTGACTGAGCTCAGTTTTGTTCGGACCAGAATAAAGTGGCCGTAGTAACGAGGTGACGGTATCAACGGGGTGGCCGTGCCATGTACTTGTAACCTTTAATCAGAAACTGCCCTTTACTGACCATAAGAATTTCTTTTCTAGGGACGCTACTGTGAGGAGAAAGGCATCAGTTTAAACTTAGTCTCGAAGCTTTATCTAGTACTTGGTCTGTGTTCAGTATTTGCCAGACTCTTGGCCGGTCGCCTGTGTGACTTCACATTCGTCAACCGTCGTTATTTCTACCACGTCTGTCTTTGTGTTACGGGTATTTCAACCTTGTTCTGTCCCTTGGCAACAACTTTTCCAAGTTTGCTGCTCTATTTCATCACGTTTGGTTTCTTCGACGGTGTCAATTCGGCCGTGGCCAATGTACCGGTGTTAAACGCTGTTCGTGAAGAACAGCGGGCTCGCGCGTTTGGAATGTGGCTCTTTTTTATGTCTCTATCCATGGCATCTGGACCACCACTTGCAGGTGAGTGAACCGATTTTTCCTGACCGGAGCACCGACCGATTTTTCCTGAACGAAATCGGTGTCGTAAGCGGAGTCGTAAGCTCGACGGAATCGGAGTCGGAAGAATCAGAATTTTTCCATACCTTTCGATTTCGTTTACAACTCCGTCGCTTATGATCCAGACAAGCGGTAGAACCATAAGCGGAGGAAACAACCAATCTCAAAGCCCGGAATCGAGCATTGTGATTGGTTTATTCTTCCAATTCTGCTTCCAGCTCCGACAATGCAGTTTTCACTAGATCATAAGCAACAGAATCATAAGCAGAATCGGTATTCTGTTTCTCACCTGTTTGATTTTCACAAGAGCCTCTCATTACGACTCCGTATCTAGTGAAAACCAGCCTGTAGGGTTATGCTATTGGTATAACGCGCAGATGATTTCTCGCGCGGTGAAAGAATCGAACTTTAAAACAAGACTTCGAGGAAAAACGGTAAATGATCGGCCGAATTGAATTACCTAGTCGCTGTCGGTGTAAACTTCATAAATTGGAATTTTCGTACCTTCTTGCCGCTTTACTCGTATTTGTCAGGAAATTACTGTGCTGTTTGTTTGGATTTTCGGCTCTTTGGATCTGTACGGGTCCGCAAATGATCCCAGGACCGCAAATGATCCCGGACCGCAGATGATCCCCAAATTGAACCGCAAATGATCCCGGACCGGAAATGATCCCCATATTGGACCGCAAATGATCCCGATCAAAAACTAAGGAGCGGCATGGATTTATATCAGAGGAAGGTGAGAACATGTACAAAAATTATGAACTAAAAAACATGTTTTATCATTTTTGCAAAAAAATATTCCACAGTTGCTGTTTTGTTCTTCGAACGGTACAGATCGTTTTCAATGTCACGCAATAAAAAAAAATAAAAAATAAATCGAAAACCAACCAATGGAAAAAGCTAAGAAATTGTGATGTACGCTATAGAAGATAACTGAATAAGATACTTCTCCAAGTTTTAGGCATGTACGTTTCCCCAAACTTCAGAATCGAAATTCGTCGTAAATGTTTCCCAGAAATTTACAGAGCCCAGTAAGAAAACGCCATGTTGGTATACATCCGTGGTACACCAATATGGCGGCCGGAATGTAGTGTAAACATCTGGAACTTACTTTGGCTTTCTAGGCGACTAATCATCAGTACTAAACAAACAAGCATTTACTTAAGCACTTTTCCTAATGCTCTAAAAAGGCTCAAAATCATGAGATAAGTATATATTTTTCAACAAACTCGATCGTAGCGTTTTGTCACGCAACCTCCATAACCCTGAAATTCAAAATGCTCCGGTTTCCAATCGAAGCACGCTAATTGTAGACAGATATAAATATACCACCTCTTACGCCTGATGAGGATAAAAACACGTCACGTGAATCGAAGACGATCTATTGAATTAGAAGTCTTAGAAAAACACATAGCAACTATTGTTATATACCTCGTTCTTCAAAGCACACCGGCACATGTAAATAAAGTGGCCGGGTATTCTGAAGTTGCTCCCATTCTCGAAATCCCGGCAGCGATAGTATCAAACATCTGTCAAACAGCTAACTTGTCAAAACGAAGCGCAAGCAGGGATGGTACATTTCGCTGACCCCTAGTCCATGGACTACCCCCGATGGACCTGGTCCGTGGACTACTTGAATGGACTACCCACGGACTACCCTAAATGGACCACCCTGAAATCTGTGGCAAACATAAATTTAACAAAGCTAGAACCCGAACAAAAGATGTGATCGATCGACAAACACAATTACGGAACATTTGCGATGGAACAGATTTAATCCCCAACTGGACCTTTGTCACAAAATATTACAACCGAAATAGAGGAAATGAGTTGCTTTTCTCGTTCCCTGTTATGGCGTAAAGAATTGGCTCACAAGTCAGAGATGAATGCGATTATATATGCCAAATTTCCACTTACCATCTAGCGTCCTTTTCATATTGTGATCGACCGTGAGCGACTCGTGAGCGACTACTGCGCCTACTAGCTACACTCATTTGGCCAGGGGGAAGAAATACAAGATGGTGGTATATGGGTGTATGGGGTTATGTGAATGTCGTGTCTTATCATGTAGGTATTAAACAAAAGGAAAACTCGCTCGAATCCAATATCTTGTTACAAAGGTCCAGATGTTAAGGTAGGAAACGTTTGAGGATTAAATCGCAACTGTTCTGATCTGATTTTGTTCGGGATCGTTAAATCTGTTAAATTGCAAGTGTTCCGTAGTGTGTTTGTCGATCAGTCACATCTTTTGTTCGGGTTCTAGCATCGTTAAATTTATGTCCCCAGGTCCATCGGGGTAGTCCATGGACTAGCCGGGTCAGCGAAAACAAAAGATGTGACTGATCGACAAACACACTACGGAACACTTGCAATTTAACAGATTTAACGATCCCGAACAAAATCAGATCAGAACAGTTGCGATTTAATCCTCAAACGTTTCCTACCTTAACATCTGGAACTTCATAACTATAGCTTGGAATTTTGGCTTCTTAGAATACTTAAGTAGTCATTTCCGAGGAATTAAAGCCAAAATACGACCAAGGAAAAATTACAAAATAAATTTGTTCAAATTTCCAGTGCTACACACTAGGTGTTTTACAGGGTGAGGAAGCGTTGTAGGCTTGTGGGTCTACTCAGGTGACAGCGTCTTCCTTAATAGTTGCTTCATGGTTAGATTTTAGTTTAAAACTTTAGACGAGTGGCGTTAATGGCTGATAAAATGTGATTTAACTATAACACTGACATATCAATGTTTAACAAAGGAGGATATGTAGCGTACGTTGCACTGATCATAATTTTACTGAGAATTGCAAAGAAATGCAAGCCAAGTCGTGTTTTGATGATTGAGTGGTGATATTCATAACATCGTAGTTAGCAACAAAATTTAGTCGAAAGTATGAAAAAAAAGCAAGTTGTAAACCCTTATAATTATGAGATGGCTTTAATAAAAACATCGGTATTCACGTACGCCAATTCCCTATCCACACCATCCCACCATCCATGCCATTCGGGATCAATTGCGGTCCCTATCGGGGATCATTTCCGGTCCGGGATCATTTGCGGTCCAATTTGGGGATCATTTGCGCCCGGGATCATTTGCGGTCCTGGGATCATTTGCGAACCCGTACAGATCAGTTTACCCACCCTTTTTCGTAACCCAGGCTTAAAGGTGTCCTCAGCTTGAAAAATTCCTTCTTATTGGATAAAACACAAACACCAAATGCACGTGAACATGAACTCCGAAAAATAAATATTAATATAATAAAAAAAAGACGCTTCCTCACTATTGTGGTTTTCAAATTGTTTCCAGGTTACATAGCGGACTCCACGGGCTCTTATGCGCCCGCGTTCTACGTGGCTGGAAGCTGCATACTGACTGGTGCAAGCCTGTTCTTTATGATATACTTTTTCCACAAACAGGCCGAAAAAGAAACAAAAGCGCAGAGCAGCCTCGTGGTGGTAGAAAAAGTAACTGTTGTTTGATGTGATGTAACATTTACGGTCAACTTGCCGTCGTGGGAAGAGTCTCGCCACCTACGAACTCGCCAAGGCGTCTACACACTGAAGAGCTCTCCCCAAACCCCCCTCAAATTTTCCCGGTCGTTGCAAATCCTTATAGATCTGTATAGTATAGTGCAGTTGCGTATCTTGTGCTTTCGTTGACATGCGGACACCGCTTACGTTCATGGCGCCTTGAAGATGTCACTACAAACCTTGCACCCAGTCTTCAAGCTTCTCGCTCAATGGTGGACCACGGGGTCGAGCACCGAGTAACGAGAAGTGAGCCAGCAAACTATGCGTCTTTCAAGTGCCTTTTACACTTATCAATGGTGAATCGGTCAGTGTAAACCGCAGACCGAGGGTAAAATGCAGACTGGGGTAAAATGCAGACTGCAGAATACAGACGTTTTGGTGTATATCGTGTTATTTCCATTATCGAGTGCTAACCGGAAACACGGTTAATCGGGCTAATCGCAGTGAAAGTCTGCACTCCAGTTAGCTTGGCTAGCCTGAATATCACTCTGGTTAGCCTAAATATCACTCTGTGAAGGTAAATGTGAGGGACTCATGAGATGTGGGCTGTGAAGGTATATGTTGGGAATTAATAAGATGAAAGCTGTGTAGGTATATGTGGGGATTAAGGACATGTAGGCTGTATAGGTATATGTGGGGAATTAATGAGATGTAGGCTGTGTAGGTATATGCAGAGGGATTAATGAGATGTGGGCTGTGTAGGTATACGTGGGGGATTAATGAGATGTAGGCTGTGTAGGTATATGTGGGGAATTAATGAGATGTGGGCTGTGTAGGTATATGTGGGAGATTAATGAGATGTAGGTTGTGTAGGTATACGTGGGGAATCAATGAGATGTAGGCTGTGTAGGTATATGTGGGGGATTAATGAGATGTAGGCTGTGTAGGTATATGCAGGGGATTAATGAGATGTGGGCTGTGTAGGTATATGTGGGGGATTAATGAGATGTAGGCTGTGTAGGTATATGTAGGGAATTAATGAGATGTAGGCTGTATAGGTATATGTGGGGGATTAATGAGATGTAGGCTGTGTAGGTATATGCAGGGGGATTAATGAGATGTGGGCTGTGTAGGTATATGTGGGGGATTAATGAGATGTAGGCTGTGTAGGTATATGTGGGGAATTAATGAGATGTGGGCTGTGTAGGTATATGTGGGGGATTAATGAGATGTGGGCTGTGTAGGTATATTAATGAGATGTAGGCTGTGTAGGTATATGCAGGGGGATTAATGAGATGTAGGCTGTGTAGGTATATGTGGGGGATTAATGAGATGTAGTCTGTGTAGGTATATGTGGGGAATTAATGAGATGTGGGCTGTGTAGGTATATGTGGGGGATTAATGAGATGTAGGCTGTGTAGGTATATGCAGGGGATTAATGAGATGTGGGCTGTGTAGGTATATGTGGGGGATTAATGAGATGTAGGCTGTGTAGGTATATGTAGGGAATTAATGAGATGTAGGCTGTATAGGTATATGTGGGGGATTAATGAGATGTAGGCTGTGTAGGTATATGCAGGGGGATTAATGAGATGTGGGCTGTGTAGGTATATGTGGGGGATTAATGAGATGTAGGCTGTGTAGGTATATGTGGGGAATTAATGAGATGTGGGCTGTGTAGGTATATGTGGGGGATTAATGAGATGTGGGCTGTGTAGGTATATTAATGAGATGTAGGCTGTGTAGGTATATGCAGGGGGATTAATGAGATGTAGGCTGTGTAGGTATATGTGGGGGATTAATGAGATGTAGTCTGTGTAGGTATATGTGGGGAATTAATGAGATGTGGGCTGTGTAGGTATATGTGGGGGATTAATGGAATGTAGGCTGGGTAGGTACATGTGGGGGATTAATGAGATGTGGGCTGTGTAGGTATATGTGAGGTATTAATGAGAAGTGGACCATGAAGATGTATGTAGGGGATAAATACGATGTAGGCTCTGAAGAGATGTGTACATGGCGGTGGAGTTAACTGGCCGCCCAACCATCCGGGTGGTGTCGCACTTATAAAGCGAAAGAACAAAAGGCTTCGCTGTGAGCCAATGAGAAAGCACTGAAGTCACAGCCAAACTGGACAAACGAGTTTCTGACACCGGCTGGATTTGATTATTCAAAATGGCGGACATACCTTAATTTAAGACTCTAATATGCTAAATTGCCAAACATTCTTTACATTCACGCTTATGTTCTGTAACGGCTATGTAATTTATACCATACATACAGTTCTATAATATACGCATTCTTGAGTTACAGTAGCCGGATTAAGGCTTGATTGTTGTCGTTCTTTTAAGGTTCTCTCTGTCATCTAATATTACACGTTGCAGCGAAAAGGTAGTTCAAATTCGTCGTCAACGTTTATCGTCCACGAATGCCTACGAGCGAAAACAACTTCCGGTGCCTTGCCGCCTGAAGCATCACAATTTTCGATGTTATTCCGCCAGATATCATTGTCTCCGCGGCATTTAGGTTTGAGGTCAATTAAGTAGCGAGATCCCCGAGAACTGGAAGCTATGGAAAGAGAAATACTGTAATAATTACCTGGTTTGGATCGGGAAAGCCCCGAGTACTCGGCATGTTCAAGGACGTCATCTTATTGATGACGATGGCCTTTAAGTGTTCAAAGCCTTAAGCTATACTGAAGAAGAAGATGCCAACGATTGCCGTGTAGTAATGGGAAAGATGAAAAGGTATTGCATCGGCGAAGTAACGTAAACGAGATTGTTTGAGCAGGAGGGAAAAACTTCCTACCGAAACGCTCGACAACTTAATCGCTGAGTTAAAAAGAACCTTGGCAAAGAGCCGCAATTTATGTGATTATTTACGGTTTTTACAAGATACTCTCATCTGCGTTCGATTGGTCTTGGGATAAAACATGAGCACATGCCACTTAGGATGACAGACCCCACGTTCAGAACAAGTTGCATCGACTTTCCAGCATCCGAGATGCAAATATAGGAATCTTAGCAATGACGACGGCGACGTCGAGGACAACCTCCTTGTAATATTGAATTTGTCGAGGATGTCATATGGCTCTAGAACCTCACTCAGGCTAAATATGTAATGACAGCTTGCAATTCTAAATGTAAGGAACTGTATTGAGTATTGTATTGCCAGCATAAGTAACCCGTATTGTAAGTAACGTAAGTAAGTATTGTAGAGCTGTGTTTTGTAAATTAAAATTATTAGAAAAAAAAAATGACAGACCCCCACGTTAAACAAGTGTATCGACCTTCCAGCATCCGAATTGCAGATATAGGGATCTTGAAAATGACGACGGCGACGCCGGGGACAACGCCAAAATTAAATTTGTCCAGGATGCCTATGGCTCTAAAACCTCGCTCTGGCTAAATATGTAATGACAGCGTTTAATTCTAAATGGAAATACGAAAAATTAGCAGTTCGACTCATCGTTTCTTGTTCGCAGTCATTTTGCGTTGCTGATTTGTAATGGAAGGACTATGAAATCAGTACAAAGGTTTACTGGACACCCTTGCACAGCCTTTGTTTTGCTCATCAAAACTTTTGTTTGGTGGTACTCATTGACGTCGTGGTTTGCTCCAGACTCCGTCCACACTACGCTGGAGGAATTTAAAAACGCATACGGTTAGGCCCACGGTCCAGAGTAATCCGTCACGAAAACGCTTTTAGAAAACGCTCTTGACTTCAAAACGGAGGAATTAGAAAACGCCGGTTTTGAGGTTTCGTGTGGACCTTTTCGAACACGATAGGATCAGGAGAACCACATGATTTCCCTGGCCGATATTTCCTCAAACAAAAATATAAAACGATCTCTGATTGTTGCGTTTTTAAATTGCTCCGGTGTAGTGTGGACGCTTCCTAGGTTCCTAATGAAGTCAATAATCAGACTGCGTGTTTCAATGAGTCCAAAAAGCAAAAAGTCGAAGGACTGAGGTCCCGCGCAAAGGAGAAATGCACCAAAAATAAACATCGTAAACAAAATAAATATTTAGGAGTGGAACTCTTTAAGGACCTCGATCAAGTTAAATATTTGTAATATGTTACTAGTATTGTCACGAAGCTAACCCGGCAGCTAAATAAAGTTTTACTTTACTTACTTTTACTGTCAGATTTATCAGAAGGAACCTGCATTGTTGCCCCGAACACATTTAAGAAAAACTCTTGTTATTTTTCAGTAATAGACCATCTGTGTGGGATTCACATACCCAAAAGGAAACTCATGACATCCAGATCTAAGGTGCACAACTACAAGCCGCTCGTTTTGTTAAACATTTTTATTATTCCCCTAAAACACAATCGGGAGCCTGTTCACAGGCTAAGTTGGCAGAGATCTTGTATACGAATTGAGAAGACGTCTACGCCACCCTTGCCATGCTTCAATATACAGGCAATATTTGTGTCAAACCTTTACACCTGCAAATCCTTTTCTGACCTTTTCTGTGCGGCAACGTTTTTATGTCTATGAAGGATATAACGTGGCTTTTGAATTCAGTTAGGTCTTTATGACGACCTTCATTAAGTGGCACACAAACGTTTCCCTTGTGTAGTCTCTCGTTACTTACACAACCGTCTTCTCGAGCGGTATAAAATGACACCAAACTCTAACGTGTGCTGTCGTTTCAGCCCTTTTGGACGAAATTCGTTCAGACCTTTTATACGAAAGCCGGATTCGGGATATGGTGTGTCATATTCTCTTGGTCTGCTGCACTGCCAAAAATGATCGGTCGACAAAATGGACAAAAATAACACTGAAGCTCATAGTCCTTGTGCAAAGTTTAACCATGTTCAATTGACTTATTCCTATAATTTGTATCACAATTGTTTGGACCTATAGTGCCATGAGATCCACGAAGATCAAAGATATCAGAGGTCAAGAAAAAGACGAAAAAGACCAGAAAATGGTGTCACGTCTGCCACGATTTGATGATCTTTTTTGTACGACTATATTTACTATTTACTATTTACTTTGAATGAATGCCATCCTTCCAGTTCAAAGAACGTTCACTTATCACGGAAATCTAATTGGTAAATCACGCATCACGTGTATGTAAAATAGCAAATCACGCATCACGTTATGTCCTGTTCCGCGTCACGCGGTTAATGTGGTCTCAATCACACATCACGCTGCTAATTTTAGGGCGATCACACGTCACCAAAACCCTCTGCCACCCTCCGGTTAGCCTGAATATCACTCTGGTTAGCTTGAATATCGCTCCGGTTAACCTGAATATCACTCAAGTTAGCCTAAATAACGCTCCGGTTAGCCTGTTTACTGTTAGCTCTCAAGGGTGGAAATGGTAACACGATTTAGTTGAAGTCTACAGTCTGCAGTCTGCATTTTATCCCCGGTCGACAGTCTTCGTTTTACACTGACCGAATGATGAATGCACTCCAGCATGCAAGTTGCAGGTGCAAGTTGCATAAATAAGCAACACTTCCCTGAGGATGTTTCACGTGAATAATGCACGTGGGATGCACGTGGCAATTCGTTTGCAATTTATTTTAGTACGAGACAAGTTCTACGGAAAAATGTTTCGTTCTGCGGGGCTCGGCTGGGGGTTTGAAACAAAATTAACAAATCGTCTGTTGGACGTTTGAACGATTTATTTTGTATTATTACCTACAGGTAGCAAAAGCGTACTCATAAATTATTGGGTAATGAACTTTAAAACTCCTAAAAAACCGGTTTTTTCGAACAGTTTTCTGTTCTTTTCATATCGTTTCCATACGATCTGGTAATAACTCGATCGCGAGGCGATTTCCTCCACCTTGGTGAGAAAGGAATTTTAGTCACACTACCAAACGAGACAAACGAACTCACTGCAGTTCCTTTCCAAATTTCTTACCATCACCACCTTGTTAATTTCATATGCAAGTTTCCCCGCCCCCCTCCCCCGCTCTCTCCTCCCCCCTCCCCCTCGTGGCATCTCGAGTAAATTACAGGAACCCACTGGGTGTGTAGCATACGTGACAATCGATGAACGCAAGCGATCTCGCGGGAAACAGCCTTTAAAGATAGTTCGCGTTGTAATGAGGTCACATATCGTCTGGTCTCCGACTCTGTAGTATGATGTAACTGACGCCTTGACGCGACACAGCGTTATACTTTGTTAAACTTTCTGCAAACCGCCTCATCTGCTAAACTGTCTGAAATCTCCTTTCTTCTTTTTGCTGAATATCTTGGCTTTCTGTTGTAATTTCGAGCTTTTATATCCTGCACCAAAGCCACCGCCACCGCCTCGTCTTTGAATTCGCTCTCCTTTGCTGCTGTGAACATCTGGGAGAATTCGTTAAGGTATAAAGAGACAAAGGTTGTTTACCATTTACACAAATATTCCAGAAATTTCGGTCAGTATAAATAGTACGTCGTTTAGCCCCCAGTCGATTAGCCCCTAGCCGTTTAGCCCCAAACCAGAAGTCGAAAACACAGTCTGTTTCCCGTTCTCTGAGCGTGAACGGGGACTTCTGGTTGGGGGCTAACCGGTTAGGGGCTAAACGACAGGTAATCAAACATTTAGCTGCAACACTAAATTCACCCAAAGAGAATCAAACGAAACATAAAGAACTCAGTAAGACGACTTTGCACGCTGATCAAAAGGATACTTAAATTAACTCGTGGTGGCACCAGGAATCCAAACGCAGGCGCGACTCTTCGAAGGTCCAAAGCGTTGACATTGAAGATGGTCTTGTGTTGATGTGAAGCGTATGCCTGTAGGTATGATCTGTACGCTTCCCGAGCTGATTTATGAAGGTAATAGTTCTTTTCTATGAGTTTCTCTAGCTGCAAGATACAACGAACCCATACAGTTGCAGCGGTTTTCAATTGAGTGTCGTAAAAGAAAACCACAGTAATCACCCTGGCCAATCACAATACACGCCGACAATCCAATGAACCAATCAAAACTCAAAGTAAATACGTGGAGCTGACGCGAAGCGCGGGAAAACGTGTGCGAGCCAATCACGATTGGTTTTACTTCTGATAGGATGAAAGAGTGGTGCGGGTTTTTTAAGCCAATCGTAAAGCGTAGTAATGCAAAACCAATTACTTTTTGACACTCAAGTAAAAACTGCTCCAACATGAAGAAAGGGGTTTTTTTTGAAAAATTTCGTCTTACTCTGGAAACCCAGGCGGGATATTGAGAGAACACTGCAAGAGTTAAGAGGCCCGTGAATCGCATTTTCTTCTCGCGTTAACCCAAATACGCTCTGTTGCGTAAAGTAAGCTCACCTGTGACTGGATGTTGTATATTTTTGATGCTGAAAAGTCGTATTCGTTGAGAGGAACCTTGAAGAAAAACACAATAAAATTACATAAAAACTTTGTCCTCGCGCTAAACAGTGAAGTGAAAATTCGTTGTAGTAGGTAGGTCTTCGGGTAAGGCTAGTTTGAAAAAGTTCTTACTGGATAAATGAATGAGAGTCTGCAGGTTTTGTGCGCAAACGTCTTCTGTTTTTGCTCCGAGAGCAGAAAAAAGGTAAATTTTCTCAGAATTGAAATCAAACTCGCGGTGTTTGTCATAAGGTTTGCACGCGCTGAATGAACGCGTAAGCTTTCAAGTTCCAGGGATTTGTAAGAAATAGTTAACTCTCGGTAAAATAAGTTTTCTAAACAATGGAATTTGGTTTTAGCTTGTTTTTGAGTTGGAGAGCAAGGGTTTGAAAGAAGAATGTCAGTGCATATGTCGCCTACATGTAGAGCACATACGTTAAACAGTGCGCACGAAAGTCATTTCAATCAACTTTGAAAAAATGATCTTGGAAACCCCTTTTAAAACGGTTACACTTCTTAAACTGACCTTCGCCTGCTTTAGATATCTCAAGAATGCAAGCTCCTCTGGTAACAGCAGTAGCAAGGCATGGCCACGACCATCGCTTCCACGTGCTGTTCTTCCTACACGGTGAATGTACTCCTGTCAGAGACAATGAAAAAGAAGCCATCAATCTGAGATGCTTCAAGTCGCGTGAGTTGTTATACGCGGCATTGTTTGGACTCTGCGATTTTGTGGCGGAAAATTTCAGGTGACACACTGTAACGTTATAAGTCAAAAGCAAAACATTAAGTCTAAGGCGAATCTACGGATGAACCCATGGGACTAGCATATATTCAATGAGATGGGACCTTTTAGAACAGGTCTTCCACCCCTTCTTTCCTTTTGTTTTTTGTTTTTTGTTTTTTGTTTTTTGTTTTTTGTGCGTGCGTGCGTGTGTGTGTGTGTGTGTGTGTGTGTGTGTGTGTGTGTGTGTGTGTCGGGAGGGGGGGGGGGTTAGTTCGGTGGAAGGCGGAGACTTAAGCATATACATGTACGTCTCTCCCAAGCTACATCAGCTAAAAATCCATCCATCCTTAAGTCAAGCAGCCCTTGTCAGGGAGATCCTCAACCATGTTTCATACAAAGCAAAAGATCACAGTGTACGTTGGTGTACACTCTTTTGCCATCATGGTCATTTCCTGGTCTTGATTGTGAGATATCAAGTCATGTTCAAAAAGAGTTCTAACACGCCTAATGTTCCATGATCTTAATCAACGATCTGTTCCTTTTACCTTGGGATCATCAGGAGGGTCAAACTGAACAATCCAATCCACTTCCGGTATATCCAGGCCCCGTGCTGCCACATCAGTGCACAGCAACGTTCCAGAACTGGCATTGCAAAACTCAAAAAAAGTCGATGTACGTTTCTGTTGCTTCTGCTTTCCCTAGAAGAAACAAATATGTTGGTCATTATACCACAGAGCATGGCGAGTGCACCATTACACGTGCATAAAGATGTGCATAAACTGAAGGAAGCCTTATTATATGTATAGTTCCGTGAGCAGGCAAGATGAACCAACTCCTGCACTGTGATTGGTTAATCAAGCGGGCAAGATGGTGCTATCTTGCCTGCTAGGGACTACCCACTGCGTCCAACAAGAAACATTTCCCCGAAAGTCATAAATTAAGTCCTTTATTGACTAAGCTTGTTTGGTTAACATGGTTCGATATCAGCTTTGTTCTTCACGCAGCTGCATCTAAATAATTCGTATAGCGCGAGTAACTTGTAAGAGCAAAATGCTGTTGTTATTCGCGTTTTTGGTTAACATTGATTTAAATGGCGGCCTTTTTTGACAGTTATCAAATTGTCATTAAAAGTGCGCCCCCCCCCCCCCAAAAAAAAACTTTTCAATGTAACACACACTGCACTGCAAAACTGCTGTGTGTTTGTTCTCCTGCCTTCAATGTGTTCCAAGGTGTTGGATGGGCCAACAGGATGGCAAAACATGTGAAACATACACTATACAATTGTCTTGCACTGCCGCATATGAACCTAGTAAATAGCCTATGGAGTCTCTCTGTAGCTCAGTGGTTACTGGCAGCACTCCACTGGCATCTGGGAGGTGGGGTTCTAATCCCGTTGGAGACTGCGATCTTTTCTTTGTCTCACAGCCCTGACATGGTGAACATCTTTCACAACGTTGCAATAATGTTGCATAGAGATGCTGTGTGTGTTTGGCTGGGCCTTTGAATCACTCAGAAGGATAATGTACTTACATGTATGTGAGCCACTGGGAGGTCGATGTAGTTGAGCAGTTCATAGTGATACTTCACAGAGTTGCAAGACGAGAAGAACACCATGACTTTCTTGTTTCTATTCTTCTTAAGGAAGGTGAACAACACAAGAAAACGCTTCTCAGAAGGAACCACAATGTACCCCTGTGTTGCGAAGAATATGGTTTGTTAAAAATATGACTTGGTTTAATTAAGAACAGATTACAGAAGATTGTGGATTAGACGTTAAGACTGTAATTTTTTGGAAAAAAACAGGCTACTGTCATCTGTCATTGCGTTACATGTACATGCCTGCCCACTCATCCATGAGTATTTTTTCCACAAGTGTGTACTTGTACTGCAGTTTGCTGCTCTTTTGGAATTTGTAATGTATTACAATACAGTCATGAAAATTTCTAATAATTGCTATGTTGTCTTGTTTTCTATAACACTGCAACAATTTTTGATACTTATGTTATTTTTAGTGCATCTTTGTCCTTAATTGTGACAATAATAACAGTCACTGTGATTTTTACACAGGTGTACATGTATGTACAAAACAGTAGCTAAGAGTGTCAAAAATAGAACTTAAGATAATTTATTGTTTTCTGCATCAAGTATGGCTGGTCTGAAATACATTGTAAAGCAAACTAGATGTTTTCGAACACAAATTTGAAAAACAATTGCTTTTCAGATATGTGGAGCCAATATGAACTATCATCAATTTCACCTTGTATAAAGCGATTCTCACACCTTAGAAGGAAATCATTCCTAAATGAATTGAATTCAACACTTATTAACCTGCTCAAGACCATCCACTGTTGAAGTCTCTCTGTGATCGTCTACACCAACATAAAGAGGAGATTTCTTGAGGGAAACACGTGCAAGGTCTTCAACATTCCGTGTTTGAGTGGCTGAAAACAAAACCGTCTGCCTGCGAACTAAAGAGTAACTGCAGTATTAAAGCGTTTAACTCCTAACAGTGACAAGCATCTAATTTCTCCTCACAGTACTGGTACATTATCAAGCAAATACATTTTGAGAATAAAGCTACATGTAGTCATCAAGCGTGTGCAGTATTTCACAAATTTTCTGATCAATAAACAGCAACAATTTAATAATAACAATATATGTGTTGCTTTCTGCTGGCTGAGGAATGAAAGAAGCCGAAAACATTATTCTCCCACACATCTGGGAGTGTGGGTGCTAGTGTGTGAGGGGTCAGGTCACATGGTTTGTCGTTGTTTGCCAGTTTTCTTGTTGCCGTTCGCCATTGCCTGACCTCCCACCCACCCACCCTTCTAGCTTGACAGCTTTTTGCTTCTCAAGGTCATTAAGTTCACTCTTTTAGTTCTTGTGATGCCCTTGTTGGGCCATGAGTTTTCATTTTCAGTAGTTATTAGAGTTTTTTGCAGCATGTAATCATAGAAGCATCTTTTCCTGCTGGTCACTTTCTTGTACTATTTTAACGTTTTGCAATATTAAAGGTCAGGCTGAGTGGTTTGGCTTGGCATGGCTCCCTGTTTTGTGTGAGAACTGATATTAATACAATTCTAAACTTTACCTGGAAGAAGTCTGATAATCTGCTTCATTTCCTCTTCAAATCCAATTTCCAAAATTCTGTCAGCTTCATCAATGATAAGACACTGGAGATTCTTGAAAATAAACCCTTGTGTATTCTGCAAAATACATGCAGACATTGGGGAAGAAACAGATAAAAAATTAACTTGTCCATGCTTTAACATGTAAAATTGTACAAAGTCATGTTGTTCACAATCCAGCTAAAGTACTGTCTATTAACTTCCTCCAAGTACAAATTTAAGTTCTCTCACTTTTCTGAAGCAATTACGCTGCATGCTTTAAACTGAACAAATAGTTTCCATGTTGCTGTGCATCTGTTTTGTGTTAGATCACAGAAGACGTCAAAATTTGATAAGAACAAAAAGTGGCACATGTGTGGTTAGGCGAGAGTGTCACTGATGTTCTTACCACATTTTGACATCTTCTGTGATCCGTTACTAAACAGATGCACAGCAACACGGAATCTATCTGTTTTTAATACTAAAAAAAAAAAACAAAAAACAATGTTAATGATGTCATCTATATGCCTGTCCCTCAATACATGTGGATCATAAGTAAGAACCAATCAAAATGTGAGAATAATTTGACCTATTATATAAAGGCATTTACATTCCTCAAATTTTAGACTCACTTGTAGGTGATCCAGTAGTCGTCCAGGCGTAGCTATCACTAAGTTGACTCCTTTCTGCAGACGTTCAGCCTCACCCTTTCTGTTGGCCCCTCCCATTACAATCCCAAATGTGTGACTATGGTACTTGAGCAAGTCTCTTGCCACACCATACGTCTGAAGGGATAACTCTCTTGTGGGAGAGATAATAATCACTCCAGTACCTAGGTATCAATATTAGGTAACGTACATCAGAGAAATCGCCAGTTACATGTAAGTTCCCACCTCTACAAAATCTTTACAAAATACATTAAAGGAGGGTTGGGCAATTTCTGTGGACTTGTCACCCCAAAACAGACAGACAAATTCTCCCATTTATTTACTCAGAAAGATACGCAGGGCAGAGAAAAACTTCCTAATAACCAGAAAAGAATACAATGTACATTCAGTGTTCAGTAATGCTGACTACATGTATGCCACACTGTTTTTGAGGCATAGTGGTTTTAATATTAATCAATATCGGTAAGCTACAAAAAGGTACTGCAAGATCTCCTTTGAAGTGCTCAGTGACATCCAGGGAAGTTGTAAGCTATGATTTGGAGAAGATGGTAACACAACATACATGTAGCACAAATTAAATTTTTCACGATGGTTTTCCCCATGTGGTGGGTGTTGTCCATTGGGTATAGTTGAACACCACTATCTGAAACGCTTAGGGCAAATGAAAAATAGTTTGAGATGTCACCAGGTCAATACTAAGTGACTGAAAAGTCTATCCAAGAGAAAATGATTTGAGTTTCAGACTGTGGAAAGTTCAAGATACTGACGAGTTTGAGATACATGTAGTAAGGTTGTCAAGGTTCTAATAAGTAACTGTTTCTTTTTTCAAATGTTAAGTTGCTAATCACTTTCAGTTGTAGTTGCTGGTCAAATAAATGTAACCATCTGCTATATGTAGCTCTTAATGACAGCCTTGTACATCACTATTAACCCATCATACAATACTTGCCATATAACAACTTTGTTGGAATCTTTTTTCTAGAACAGTATAGGTCTGCAATTTAAGTTAGATTTGAACTCAGAGAGATTTTTTTACTCCTGAAGAAATGAATTATTTGTGAAATAGATGTATGGGTAATTATAAAAAATACTTAAAGGTTAGTTGAGACATCTAAACACTTACCATTTCTTGGCTTAAAGCTAAGTTTGTAAAGCAGTTCCACAGCTGGGATAAGGAATGCTAGTGTTTTTCCACTACCTGTCCTCGCTGCCCCAAGCAAATCCCTGTTACGTGACAATGATAATAATTGCTGTTAAAAACCATTATAATTATTGCTGTTAAAAAGTTATCCTGAAAATCTAAAATTTCTCCTTTACCAGAATTTGAGCTTGACAAAAGTAATTGTTCAAAGAGAATTGTTTCACCAACAGAGCAAAATGTTCATCAAAATGTCAAGTTCTCAGTGCCATAAACTCAAGTATGCGAGTACACGGATACAAGTCAAAATCCTTCAGTTTCCTGTTTAAGTTCCAATAATATCACTGACAGTTGCTCATTAAAGCACTTCATGTATTATTATAGTATATCAAGGTTAGATGCTACTGAGTTAAGTTGCCAAAGAGTTCAAATAATCACAGGTCCACAAGGACAAGTTTGAAATAAACACCCTGACATTTATTTGCGTGACTGTGAAGGTGCAGACGTACCTTCCCTTAAGAAGCGGCACTATGCTTTTGTGTTGAATTTCCATCATATCGGTGAAGCCCATGTCAGCGATTGCATTAAGAGTCTTCTCACTCACAAATTCTTCAAGAGATTTAAACTCTGTGCTATCAGGAACTGCCACATCTACAGAGGAAGAAGTGCCCTAATTAAGCTGTGATTTTAATTTGTTTTTGATTTCAAATTTAAAGTTAAATTTTAATTTTCATTTGTTTTATACCTAGAGAATAACATTATAAATATCAGACCAGGGAAAATAGAAAGGAACCTAATGTAAAAATTTCAAGCCCAAAACAGACTTAATAAACATAAATAATCATAATTGAAAATAATGCATAACTGCAACATATATATCACAGACTAACACTGAGTTCCAGAACTCTGGGGAATTGACAGCTACAACATTAGCAGCTTTCAAAAATTGAAGGGGGCCTTTCTTATTCTTATACTCTCTGACAGAATTTACACTACACATAGGATAGCAACCATCCAGTACTGGATATCTCATTGACTGGAAGCACTGTAATAAGCTTCGTCAGTAAAATGTAGAAACTAAATCTACTTTGTGTAGTAATTACAACTTATAACATCCCGTCTGGGAAAATTGTTATGAAATAGCATGCAAGTTAAGTCATTGTTTGCCGGCAAATGACAAACTGAGCAAAAAGTGTAGAAGGGTTAACTGTAACTGTCAGATAAAGCACTGCATACAATACACCATCACTAACTTAGCACAGCTCTCAGGATCTCCTAACCCCTTCATATGGGCCTACTAAACAAGTTGGTCTGCTCTGAGGTCTCACTCCATTTCTATACACCTATTAAAATGTTGTTACAAGTGTTCATACAACTGCTTGGGAAATTTGACAGGATAGATTACTTCTCCCAGCCAATAAAACAGACAGATAAAACTTTTTCACATGATTACCCAAGAGTGATAAAATTATTTTTATTGTCTCATTTGGGTGCTAAATTAGACCTTCCTTTGCAATGAAGAGATTCGCAATAAGGATTAGAAGTTACCTTCTGGTAAGCTAACACTTTCATATGAACGTTTCTGTTGCTTTGCCACAGCAGGCTCCAAGCAGCCATCACCATCTGATAAAACAGGGGGTTCATTACCTAGAATTTGAAAAAACAAATTTCATGGAAAGTCACAGGTGGCCCAGACATTGAATATGATTAATATGTGACATTGTGCTGTTGGTGATTGTGTTATGATTTCAGCCATGGTGGTCTAAACCATCACAAAGAATAACTCAACTAAATGGCTTTAAACTACCTCCAGAAACACAAAGACATCAAAACAATGCAATACAAACATGAGGAAAGCTACTTTTACTTAGTACATACATGTAATTTTCTATGCAAATCATTTAGAGCAATTTTCAATTCATTCTCATACATTCTTATAAACGGCTGCAATCATAATGCAATCACCAACAGCATAATAGATGTCACGCATTAATTGTATTCAACGTCTAGGCCGCCTTTTGCAAAGTAAGCAACTACTACATGTGACATTTAATTTAGAGTAAGTAACAAACAACAACAAACAACAACCTTTCTTTGAGCTATTGTATTATTTGTATTTGTAAGCACTATTTAGTTTTTCGGTATGCAGGAAATATCTGGGAGGGAAAATGTTTATAAAGTGTTCTAAGCTTACTGGTTTGATAAATCTGAACTCAACACACGTTTGAAGCCGAAAAAGGCTAACAATATACATGACATGTACCCTGGTGATCTTGAACTTTCTCGTCTTCTGCTAAATTTACAACCCCGTGGCTTTTCTTTATCTCCTTACGTTTCTTTGCCTTCGAAGCTGTAAACGATACAATAAGCATTAATTTCAGCTTAAAAAGGCTTTGGCAACAGGGAATTTATGCACAAAACAGCTGAGATTTCAGTTCTAAACGGTGAAACACGAGTCTGAACAATTGCAATCAACATTAGAATGTACCAGTCGATGAGCTCGAACACGGGTTTCGTGTCAATGAACCTTACCTTTATCGATCGCCGAATCCCTGGGTAGTAGTTTTCGCTTTAAATTTTTCTTCTTTTTCTGTTTAATATGCTTATCCATACCCATAAAGAACGATAAATCTTCACATAAATTACCTAAGCAAAACTCAACACTCAAACGCACGTGAATGTTGCCTTAGCAGCCGGGCCTTCCGGTAGTGCTGCTGATCTCCAAGACTCGCAGGCTCGCAAGGGGGTCGCGGTCGCGGTTGGGGTTGAAGGGTTGGTTGGAGGATTTTCGGCTAAAGACAATGACATTTAGCTGATCCCCTTTTAAATGTTATTTTATTGAAGTGACTCCCCCTCATAACTAGTGATAAATTTCGTGATATCCGCCCCCAAGGTCTTCGCACACATACTCACCTTTCGACGCGTATAGTGCTTTTAACATTCATATGCAAGAAATAATTCTAACTATGATGCACTAACAGTATAATGAAGCCGCCATGGTGCAGTCTCTTGATCCACATCTTTTGCTGTAACCGTCCCAAGTGCTTGGAAACTGCACAGTTACTTTCTAGAGTGCCAAGTAGCAGGCTACAAAGCCCGTAAGGGCGTGTGATATTTACCGGGCACCCCCTCAGGGCTCTCAGTTATGACTGACGCCCCTACTCTTATCCTAAAAATCAAATGATCCCCCCCAAAAAATCCTCACACCCCCCCCCCACCCTCCCCCCGCCACAGGCAATAAATAATGGCTGGCCCTTTATAAAAAAATGTTCGGCTGTGAGTGACTACAACAAACTGAACGAGAAGGACTTCAAACGCGATACCGAAAGTGCTCCTTTTCATGTAGCTATGATTTTTGATGATCCGGACGACACGCTACGGATGTGGAACAAATTATTTCTACAAATTGCAAACGATCACGTGCCGATGAAACGGTCAGAGGAAACTATCGTCCTCTCTATTCTTAGCATACCAAGCAAGATTCTGGAATCATGTGTCAACGATACAATTATAGACCACGTGCTGAACTTTAATCGTCTGGCAACAGATAATCAGTGGGCATATCGAAAGGGCTACTCCACCGAGCTCCTCCTTGTCCACCTGACAGAAACTTGGAGAGATGCGATAGACTCAGATCTCGTGGTGGGTGCTGCATTTGTCGACTTTAAGAAAGCCTTTGACTGTGTAGATCATGACGTCCTATTAAACAAGCTTCAATGTCAATTTGGAATACGTGGCCTCTTAATAGATTGGCTGACGAGTTACCTTACATCTAGGCTGCAGTACACGGCCCTAAACGGGCAATGATCCAGATTCTGATCGGTGTCTTCCGGTGTCCCACAAGGAAGTGTCCTGGGTCCCACTCTATTTATTCTCTACACAAGCGATTTCGTGGCGTCAGTTCAGTCTGGGACCGTCCATATGTATGCTGATGATACGACCATCTACTACATAGGGAGGAGCGTAGACGAGGTCGCCGCTGCGCTAAATCAATCCCTAACCGAGTTGTATGCGTGGTGTGTGAGAAATAAGCTGACCCCGCACCCGAAAAAGTCCGAATACACGCTAATCCACAGAGGATCCTTTACAGGCCCCCACCCACCCATATACCTTGGAAATAACATTCTGGAACGGGTCACACAAAATCGACTCTTGAGTGTCGATATTGACGATAAATTGAACTGGTCAGCACATATTAAGGGACTAAAGAAGAGCTTCGTCAACAAATTGAGTCTCATAAAGAAGAGCAGATTTTTACCTAAGCAAGATCTCTTAAACCTATATTTCAAAGTTATAATCTCTGCAGTCACGTACGGTATATCCGTATGGGGAGGCACGAATCGCTCAGATGACTGCGACTCACTCGAAAGACTACACTCCAGAGCAGCAAGGCTTATTTTCAATTTTCCTAAAGACCTACCATCAGTTGAAGCCCTCACCAGGGCCAAATGGGACACTCTAAGAACCTATTATAAGAAATCCATTCTGAAATTAATTTATAAAATGTACTACAATGATTCAACACACTGTATGACTGCACATATTGCAAAATCACAGTCCTCCTATAATCTAAGAAACAGCCTTAAGCTGGAAATCCCTCATTTTAAATCAAATATCAAGAAATCCTCCGTATCTTACAGAGGTACAATTCTGTGGAATTTTCTACCGATTGGATGCCGAATGGCGAACAGTGTAAACAGCTTCTTTAAGACGATCAATAATCTTACTTTGGTCACGGACATTAGCTTTGCGAATATATACTGCAGAAGATGACTCGACTGCCCATTGGTATACGTTTATTAGTCACATAATTTTAATAATTAGGTAATTATTATTAGCTACAAATTTTTATGTAAACTAGATTACACCTTACATTGTAAATTTTTTTTTTTTGTTAATTCTTATTTTGTAATTATTCTTTATTGTTTATTTATACACGACCCCACAAGCTGCAAGCTTAATTACTTATCGTGTTTAATTAAATAAAGGTTACTTTCTTACTTACTTAGTGACCAGTCACTCTCACTTACAACTGACCTACAATTTGTTTTGTGCCCCAAAGACATCTTGATCAGCGAAAATAGCCGTTAAGTAAAACATTCCTTCTCTCTTCCTCAGTGTGCCCGCATTTTGGAGAGATGTCATAAATCTATAACATTAAATCTGTTTACTTTCTGAACGAAATTGTGTCGGGTTTCTTCCTCTTTACTCTTTACTTACTGAAAGCAATATGATATATGGGAGCCAATTTTACCAGTCCATTTCACATCATTGGATTTATTTTGAATCTCGCTTTTATTTTAAACATTAAATTTGGCGACCCCAGCTATTGTTTTAGAAGATATAGCGGTCTTTTCCAATAGGGGTATCGTACGTCTTGCAAAAATTCTTTTTGTCATAAGGTCATAATGTATACATGCATGTGACCGTGTCTATTTGATAAGAGACGCTTGTATTTTTGAGGTCATTAGTTACTCCCAGTATGCATCTGTGTTATGGTCTCTTGTACACTGTTACTCAAAAAGAAACTTACGAGTTATTACGAACGCAATGTACCGGAGGTGTATATAGAGAAAATGACAAACTATACTATATATTTGCATGATCCCTTTCGAGTAGTGATCAGTAGTTAACAGGCGGTTTCCGATTTTCTCTTTGCGTCAAAACAAGTGCTCGGGCAAAACTTTTCACATGAGAGATTAGTTTTAATTACACACGCACGTTCACTTTCTATCACACTCATTTTCTGAATGAAAAGTTTTGTACGAGAAATCGCTATAAAAAAGAGGCAAAAGGTAACTCGGAAATGGCCAGGTGTCATTTGCAACTTTCTTTTTAACCATAACCTTTTTACGGCGCTCTCTAGTAAGATAAGCCTTAAACCAAGGGGGGAAAAAATCCCTGTCCTTGAGCTCCTTAGGAAAGATTGCATTACGAGCTGATAGGACGTCTTCTTACGTCTACACTAGCCTACGAGCAGGCTCATCTTTGAGCGGCACACGCGCGAGCGGCCAAGAGCAAAGCGGTGAAGAGGCGCCAAGAAAGTCACTTTCTCGTCTCGCGGCTTCGCCACTCGATTTTACGCTCGCGGCTAAGCCGGGCACGCTTGTGCTCTAACGTGAGGCTGCACGCAGGCTACGTCTACACAGGAGGACACCCCTACCACACTCCTTTCGTCCTTCTTTTGGAATTCCTCTTGGAAGCCTTTAGCCGCGAGCCGGAGTGTGTTAGCAATATTGTTATAGCATTGTAAACATTTATTCCGCTAGTCTTCACAATTTTTGAGGGATTTTCACTCATTTGTCAGATGTTAAGCTGTCGAATATTACATCAGTGTCAAGAACGCCAGGCGAGGAATGCCTCTTGTTTCTCAAGTACCGACAGCCATGCAACTCTTCTCCCCAGGATAACGTCGGTTTCTTCGGCTCATTATCGTCCGAAGTTCGGTTATGGCCTGACTTCTCGTCACCCACTCGTTTTCCATCGTTGTTAGTCAACTTCTCATGTTTTGGAACTTTCTTAAATTCGCTCTTCCTCTGCCTATCTCCTGGCATATGTCCGATCGGAAGGGTCGAGCTTCGTTGACGCTGTCGTGTCGTCGTTTCCTTTTCATGGTTGCTCTCGCTGGCTCTTCGTACACGAGTCGGAAAGCCGTGTTCCGACAATGGTGGAAGAGGACTCCGACCAAATTTCGAACACCTCTGTTTTGAGATAGCCGTCGATTCTTCGATTATACTTGGTAACTGAAGAAAGCCCTGTTTCTTAGTGCTGTCTACAAGTGCAGCTTGTACCTTTTTCTCTGCATTTTGGTGCTCCTCTTCGGCCCCGACAACAGTACAGAGGGTGGTTTCCTTTGACCTATTTTCTTCATCGCTTTCAGATGACGATTCTTCGCTAGGATGTGTTAAATTGTAATGAATCGTTCTCCAGGTATATCTTTCAGTCAGGATTTTCGAAATGGTGGAATGATGTTCGATATCCAAGCGGCGGAGTTTCTCGTTGAGTTCAGCGTTTGATTTTTGTCTGACTACTTTGTAGGATTTCGAACTTTGTCGCGAAAGCCCTGGATCAGTTCCCGTGCGGTAATATCGAGACATTTCCCCCTTGAATGCTAATCAACACTTTTGTTGAACTATAGATGGTGCAGTGCTTGTAGAGAAGCGACGTAGTGTCCTCGTAAACATGGAATAAAAACTCCGACCCACAACTGCGTTGGTATTGTAAACAAAGAGCTTTGAAGATCAGATTTGACCAGATTTGGCTTCCAAACAAGTTAGATTTCCACGTTCGCAGGGTTTTTCATTGACTATCCAGTCAGCGCCTTTTCGAACAACGATAACTTTGTTTGCAAACATGTGTTGAGCTGCGTAATTCAAGAATGCTCTTCAAGATTGCGCCTCTAAACTTTTGACGCCTTGGACTGCTGAATCAAAACAGACCGCTTTTGACAGATGCGATTGTTTTTCCATCTGGACACATGTCTCGACTCGGCCACAAAAAGTGTTCTCGTTTTGGTTTAGAAAAAAAAGCCGCGAAGTAAAGTTTATACAGTGTTGAATATCCCCGAACTGTCGCTGGGTTTTTTAGCAGTTTGGAACAAATAATGTTTACGTGCTTAGAAACCTGATGACAGATGGTAGCCCAGTGAAACATGAACCTTGTGAAAACACTGAATCATGCTTTGCTTACTGTGGGAACCTTTTGGCCACACAGATGCATGAAGCAGCAGATTTCCCGAGATTTGTTTTGTTGCTCTTTGTGAATTGTCTTACCAATAGACAAAATAAAGAAAGCTACGGTATTATTGAAGGAATGCAATGATTAATTAAATCTAGGAATCACGAGGTTCGCAAGGAGAGTGTCGTAGTACATCTGTGGTTTGTGTACGTGGCTGATGAACACCACGAGTGATCCTGTCTGAGCGTTCAAGGGATTCACACATCCGGGTCTGATTTCTTTCTTTTCGCAAGTTAACCTGTGCATCTAATTCTGGCACACAGCCGTCGTTTCGGATGCACACATAATTGGGATTAAAGTTGTTATCAAAACAACAGCCAAAAGCAACATTTAAAAATAGATTATAGACGACGGGATTATAACGCGATGGCTGAGACCTGTCAGTTCAACAGTTCATCACGCGAAGCTCAGCTTTCGTGGTCTGTGCTCACGCACATGGGGTTTCCAGGCCATCAGTCTCTGAAGCCAAGTATAGAAGTATTCCTAACTGAAATTATTTTAAGGTCGCAAGATTTGAACGAAGAATGTAGATCTCGAAGGAAGAATTACATTGTAAAATAATCTCATAACTAACCTCTGCCCACCCAGCCACAAAACCCCATTCACGCAATGAATAACGGGCGCCGTCAAATGTGATCCGCGGTTCAGTGGTGTTGTTCAATTCACTATGTAGCTGGAGGGCTCACGTTAGAGGATCAGCATCGGACTGGCGGCTGTGCACCATTAAAAAAAAAGAGAGAGAGAACAAAAATCTACACCCCCTCGAAAAAAGAAAAAAAACACTCAGTTGCGTTGCTTGACAATTGCTGAAGAGGAATTGAACGAAGAAAACCGACACTCATTCATCCTCACGACTCGACCAGCCGTGCGGGAAAAGACCACAGACACACGAGGGTGCCGAACTTAGCCTTCGAACGAAGACGGATTTCCGCCTGATTCCAGGATCGCGACCGGACTCGATCGCGAGAACGGAAATCGATGAGCATCGCGTCAATCATTAGCCTGCGCAGCAAGTGTTCCTGTAGGAACGAGGCGCTTTATTTTGCATCCTGCCTGCGCGAAAATTGAGGTGGAGTAAAAAAATCGACGAGGCGGGAAGTAGTGGGGCGAGTTCCCCCGTCTGCCCCACAACTCCCGACGACTCCGTCGATGTTTGCTCTCGCAAAAGTCGGAGTCAAAAAGCAAAGTCTCTTTCTTCAATCTACATCTTTAATTGCTAAAAGAATACACACCTAAAACCGCTTTGATTATATAATACAGTCATAAAATGTGCGACAATAAATAGTGGCCCGTTAGAACGGTACTAAATGAAAATGAGCAAATGCGAAAAGCAATTTTTTAATGACATCTGTGGATGTCACTGCCAGTTAAAATAGGGAGAGGTGGGAAGCGACGAACATAGCATCTTGATTCTTGCCAAGCTGAATCTGACAGAAACACAGCTCCGTTATTAGGCCAATATCCAGCCATCGCGACAGGCTTGATCAGTAACTCATAAGGTCAGTAAGGTGTACATAACGGTTTCTAAAGTTTAACTTTCTTGGCATACTGATCAAAATCTTTCTTGTTTAGTTTGTAAGCCCAGTGTTGAAGAGTTTGTCGAACTACAGGTGACACGGCAAAGTTATCATAAGCACAACCACTTCGAACGATCTTTGAAATGAGGTTGTTTCTCCAGCGTCCCTTGTCTCCAGCACATTTCTTCCATCGATCCACTTGTCGTCTGTCATCTTCTGTCCGGCGACCAAGATAAAATCTGCAATACCTAAACATGAATAACAACACATCATAATTTAAACCTTTGACGCTCGCCCAATGATACTTTCCCTATGGTGACTTATTTCAGATGAGATGGAACTATCCTTGCAAAGCGCCTCCATACGCCCTTACAGGATTAGCCTCTAAGGAGACTCATCTTTGAGTCCCACTGACAAGTAGACAAGATTGAGTTAACCAGCAAAATGAGCTGGTGGAGAGAAGTCTGGTACAGAGGTGCCAAGAATGTGCTCCACAAACTATGCCCGGCATAACACTAAGCCAAACTAGCTGCCTACTTCACTTTTTAAACATAGAAAAAAAAAAAATGACAACTTACCATTGAAACCAGCCATAGGGGTCTTGCTTGTGAATCCAGCCAGATGACTCCCACATTTCCAAGCTCCCTCCACATTTCACTTTATATGTGTTGATCTCATTGTGATATGTAGACGAAGTCACCTGTGTCTTGATATTGAGTCCCTTGAACCAGTCAGAAGGAAATTCCTTGTATACTTCAACAGTGTATTTCTTCCCTGAAAAATAAAATGTTCAAACTGAAGATGCGAAGAAGCAAAGTTTTAAATCTCTAAAGCGCTATTGAACCACTGGGAAACAGTGCTATATAAGTGTCTTATTGTTATAATTTCGTTATTAAATTCCATTTGAGCTACAAGTATGCTAACAGTTCTGTTATTTAATAAACAGACAGTGCCTGCTAACTTACTAGATCTATGTACATGTACTTGTATCATGACAATTATTGAGAATTGGTGAACAGAAAACAAACAACTAACTGAAAAGTGACCCCCTCCCCTCTTCCAACTGGGTGTCAAAGAGTGGTGCTAGGACATCTTTTAACAACTGAGTAGTCTCCTATACAGTCATTTTTGGGCGATTTGGGGACAAACATTGTATGACAACCTCAAAACTAAAAGATGCCAGGAAATGAAGTTGCTTAAGTTTGTATCATACCAGTACAGTTACGTTGACCCTATCATGTGGATTTAACTGATTATTTAAAGTTAGTATGTAAGTTTTTGTCATAATTGGTAAATTAAACTGATGAGTAATCAATGACCAATCAGTAATATCAATGAGCAATTGATGATAGCAAGAGTAATTTATAGGCTGGCGATAATTCAGCGATTACTCATCCAACATCAGCAATAAAATATCAATGAGAAATCAACTGATTATCCTAATGAAGGTGAAAATCTTCTAAAGAACATTAGGGACCCCTGAGGATATCTCTAGCCAACTCAGTACTAGGATCCTATAAGAACCCAGAAGACCCTGAAGATATCTTTTATGATCCTGGTGAAGGTCCTGTTGAATCCTATTCAAGAACCTACATAGGGTCCTATCTAGGACCCTGCAAAGATCTTTAAAATCGCTGTGAAGATGCTGCACAAGATCAAGGAACCTTGAGGATCTTGCAGGAATCTTTCAAAGGGTCTTTGCAGGGTCTTGTGAGGAAAATGAGGTAATTGTAAAGAACAGCTCCCAAAACAACCTGTTGGCTGTCTGTCGGCTGTCTGTCGGCTTTCTGTCGGCTGTCTGTCGGCTGTCTGTCGGCTGTCTGTCGTCTGTCTGTCGGCTGTCTGTCAGCTGACTGTTGGCCAGCTGTTGGCCGTTTGTCAGCCAACAGACAGTCAACTATTGGCCGACAGGTTTTGGCCAAAACACAGACCAGCAGTCAGCCGACAGTCGGCCAACTGTCAGTGATCCGTCTGTACCATGTCGGTAAATTGTCAGTAGCACGGGACAGTTACCTTGATTTTGTTTCTCCATACTGCACCCGAGATATATAATAAATTTAATAGGAAGGTATGTCCTTCTAAATTTGGTGATCACTGTTTAGGACTAGCGCCAGCGCTGCAGAAAATGTATAGCCAACTTTTTGTTTTAGCAAACTGTTGGTAACTTGGCAGTAACCTGTCGGCCGACAGCTTACCGACATTCGGTTTCGGGAGCCATTTTTCACAAATACCGACAATGAAACACTTGGCAAGACCAGAGAGCACTTTGAAAATCTGTATGAAGATCTCCTACAAGAAAGCCAAGGTAACTATTAAAGTTTGTCGATTTTCCTGTCAAGCTTACTTTTAAAGATCTATTTCACAGGCGGCCCAAGCTTGCAATGTTATCCTTTTTTTTCCTTTTTATGCGAACGTTCAGGCTAACGTGACATATGGCATGTACTATTACATAACGACCGAATTTGACCACGCGAAACATGACTCTCGCCTTGCAGCATATGGAGGTGTTGTGTTACAATGGTTTGAATTTATAAAGGTTTGTATGGGAATGCAACGGCTTTGCTTGAAAAGCTAATCATTCTTATATTGTGTGAATAAAATCTACTTACCCTGTTGCTGTGTTGTATTCTTTGTTGTTTGCCAGCTCCTCGGGCCGATCTAACGCGATTTCGGCAAGTTATCGTTCTGTGGGTTTCCACTACTAAAAGAAAGACAAGGCCGGACACTGATTTCCGAATTGCCCACCGCTCAAAGCGAATAAATCCACTGAAAATAACCCTGCCGGCTCAATTCCTCCGTAGAATCGAAGAAGAGATGTTGAAGTTCCATGTCAGTTCACTCGCTACGCGATTCCGTCCACAACGCCTTCGCAACGATACATTTATTTCGAGATTGCTTCACTCGCAGATTCGAAAACAGCCGCATCACAAAAGTTAGGACACTTTCGCGATGTTGGGTAACCATAATTAGACCGATCGGGGGTAGTCAGCAACGATTTGTCAACGGTCAAACCAAAATGCTCCCCGGGTAACCGGACACTCCCTTTATGGGTTTGACAAATAAAGCACGAGAGTACCCAGGGAGCATTTTGGTTTGCCCGTTGACAAATCGTTGATGACTACCCCGGTCAGGCTAATTATGGTTACCCAACACCGCGAAAGTGTCCTAACTTTTGTGACACAGCTGTTTTCGAATCTGCGAGCAAAGCAATCTCGAAATAAAAGTATCGTTGCGAAGGGGTTGTGGACGGAATCGCGTAGCGAGTGAACTGACATGGAACTTCAACATCTCTTCTTCGATTCTACGGAGGAATTGAGCCGGCAGGGTTATTTTCAGTGGATTTATTCGCTTCGAGCGGTGGGCAATTTGGAAATCAGTGTCCGGCCTTGTCTTTCTTTTAGTAGTGGAAACCCACAGAACGATAACTCGCCGAAATCGCGTTAGATCGGCCCGAGGAGCTGGCCAACAACAAAGAATACAACACAGCAACAGGGTAAGTAGATTTTATTCACAAAATATAAGAATAATTGGCTTTTCAAGCAAAGCCGTTGCATTCCCATACAAACCTTTATAAATTCAAACCGTTGTAACACAACACCTCCATATGCTGAAAGGCGAGAGTCATGTTTTGCGTGGTCAAATTCGGTCGTTATGTAATAGTACATGCCATATGTCACGTTAGCCTGAACGTTCACATAAAAAGGAAAAAAAAAAAGGATAACATTGAGAGGTTGGGCCGCCTGTGTCTATGTAAACTTATCTAAGCATTAAATAAGTCTGGGTTTATACCTGTTACGCTTGAATAAATCGGTCGAAAGTACGTTCCTCCAAAACTTCCAGCTTGAAGAACTTCTTTCGGTGTCATAGTCGGCTTGAAATCTGGAAAATCGGCGAATACCAACTTGCCATGTTTGTCACGTTTTGGCACCGAACTGTTTGTTGAAGATGTCGTTTCATCTTCGGAAGTCTCCTGTGACTTATTGTTGGTTGCAGTTTTTCGTCTTTTACCCGGCTTTTCTTTCACGTGCATAGCAGATAATGCTCGTTTTGGTGCCATAGAGAACTGAAACGGGGATCCAAGAGCAAAATGGAGCAGAAAAGATAGTTTGGCTCTCGACTAACAACAAACCGAGCGAACCACACACATTACATAACTTGCTTTGTAGCCAAGCCGAAAAAGCTGCCTGGTGTAAGCTTGGGAACAAGCTACTAGCTTCCCACTAACCTTGAGAAGTAAACTGATTGAAATTGTTTAGTTTCACCTGCACGCCGACAGGAGATGAGTTCCTGACACCGACCATACCTAACTCTTATTTATTTATTCATTCATTTATTTGTTTCTGTTTTGTTTTGTTTTTGTTTTGTTTTTTTGCAATCAGGAGCTCCTGTTACAATTCATGGCAATTTACAAACAAACAGAAAAAAAAAAAAGACGTGAGAAAAAGTACTCTTTTTTCCGCGCTTACGCAGTGAAATATAATCCTAATCCAGTCTTTATCGAAATTCTTTGGGACGACCGTGTTCACGGATTTGGCCTCCCCACAGCAAGGGCAAATTACATTATGAGAGCATGCACACAGTCATGTGTTCGATAGATTGTAGTCTTCGACAACAAGTAGTACCTGCAAGTATCAAAGCCTGCGTCTTCAGGAATGAATATGTCAGTTTTGTAGCTCGGCGATGGCAAATGGCTATGATTTGGGTTCAGAAAATAAATTCACGGAGTTGTGTCGCTCATTTTTAACATGGTTTGGCCATGTATTTTCTGCGGGACAGTTTTTGTCTGTCTGCAGTCTCCTTATCGCGACAACGACATGATAGAGATGATACTCTGGATTTTTGCCTATTGTCCGTTGTCACCCGTTTTGCATGTGACCTTTCTACATTTCATAGCCGTCCTCTGCAAAACAACAACGCAAAATGACCGCTAACGCGAACGATGAGTCGAACTGCTAATTTTTCGTTTTTCCATTTAGAATTGCAAGCTGTCATTACATATTTAGCCTAAGTGAGGTTCTAGAGCCATATGACATCCTCGACAAATTCAATATTACAAGGAGGTTATCCTCGGCGTCGCCGTCGTCATTGCTAAGATTCCTATATTTGCATCTCGGATGCTGGAAAGTCGATGCACTTGTTCTGAACGTGCATGGGTCTGTCATCTAAGTGGCTGCTTTGTGCTTTGCTCGGTTTTATCCCAAGACCAGTCGAACGCAGATGAGAGTATCGTGTAAAAACCGTAAAAAAATCACATAAATTGCAGCTCTTTGTCAAGGTTCTTTTTAATTCAGCGATTAATTTGGCGAGCGTTTCGGTAGGAAGTTTTTCCCTCATGCTGAAACAGTCTCGTTTGCGTTCCTTCGCCGATGCAGTACTTTTTCATCTTCCCCGTTACTTCACGGCAATCATTTGCATCTTCTTCTTCAGTATAGCGTAAGGATTTGAACACTTAAAGGCCATCGTCATCGATAATGTCCTTGAACATGGCGAGTTGATACTCGGGGGTTTCCCGCTCCAAACCAAGTAATTATTACAGTATGTCTCTTTCCATAACTTCCAATTCTCGGGGATCTCGCTACTTAATTAACCTCAAATCTAAACGTCGCGGAGGCAATGATATCTGGTGGAATAACATTGAAAATTGTGATGCTTTAGGCGGCGAGGCATCGGAAGTTGTTTTCGCTCGTAGGCATTCGTAGACGGTGGACATTGTCGACGAATTTGAACTACCCTTTCGCTGCAACGTGTAATAGCGGAGCTCCGGCGGCCCGAAGGGCCGCCAAGCGGAGCCCCATACTCATATAGGAAAGAAAAGGAAACCCATGAGTTGATTTTCTCATGGTTATCATGACTAGCGGTATTGCTCGTGGGCGCGTACGCACGACGGCGACGACGACGGAGTCGCGCAACATGGCGGCCATACTCCAAATAATAGGTTGACAGAGACATGCAGCCTTGGTTTACTGTGTACTTCTTTGATATGGGACATCTATGCTATGATCAATTGACACCTGTCAAAACAAGGTATCTGCTGACCTGTATCACGTGACCATATCGCGGGCTCAAGTTTACAGTTCATCGAGGCCATGTGTTTTTTTGAAGTTGACCGCTGACCAAGTGCTGGTTTTCGGTTGGATCGCGGGCGCATGTCAGTTTAACTTGCTGAAAACAGGGCAGGATTGTTTGGAAGCCAATTAACGCTAACCCAGGATTAAAAGCTAACCAAATTATAACTTCTTCTTTTGTACAAATATTTTTTGCTGCTTTGTTTCGTGTATATGGTGATTATTAAAATTCAAAACAGAGGGCCAAACAATATACAGAAAACCTCACCGCAAAGTTACAAAACTCAAATCAAAATTAATTCTACCTTTTCTTGGGTTAGCTTAGTCGGGCTCTGAACAACCCCGCCCAGGAGCTACGCTTTTAGGCTGGCCTAAATCTATATATTATTAGATGGCAGAGAGAACCTTAAACGAACGTCATCAATCAAGGCTTAATCTGGATACTCTAACTCAAGATACATAAGGTGAACGCGTATTTTAATATATAACTGTATGTATAGCATAAATTACGAAGCCGTTACAGAACATAAGCGCGTATATAAAGAATGTTTGGCAAATTAGCATATTATAACCTTAAATTAAGGTATGTCCGCCATTTTGAATAATCAAATCCAGCCGGTGTCAGAAACTCGTTTGTCCAGTTTGGCTATGACGTCAGTACTTTCTCATTGGCTCACAGCGAAGCCTTTTGTTCTTTCGCTTTATAAGTGCGACACCACCCGGATGGTTGGGCGGCCAGTTAACTCCACCGCAGTATACTCATCTCTCAATACCTCCTGGATATATAATCAAGTACTCTTCCTCAACCATCTCCCTAGATATCCCCCCAATATCCCATCACATCCTGCATTTCATTAATCCCCTGCACCTACCTACATAGCAGTACATTTCATCAATCCCGTACTTAAACCTACACAGCATTCATCGTATTAATCCCCCACATATACCTACACAGCCTCCATCTCATTAATCCCCCCATATACCCTCACAGTAATATATCTCCATAATCCCTACAGATACCTACACAGCGTACATCTCATTTATCCCCTACATATACCTAAACAGCTTTCATCGTATTAATTCCCAACATATACCTACACAGCCCACATCTCATGAATCCTTCACGTTTACCTTCACAGTTTGCATTTCATTAAATACACATACATACATACATGCATAAACTTTATTTAAGCTCGAATTTCAGAGTAGCTTGACCAGCTAATATTTCCGAGCAACAAAAGATTTGACAACGAAAAATTAAAATAGAATTAAATCGTTCCTAGTGTCATTACTCATTATATCCAGTGGTTATCAACTCGTGTAAAACCAAGTGGTGTTAAGGTATCTTGGAACAAGTAAATTGGCTATCGCTTTTTAAATTATCCGTTCACTTGTAGCCTGCGAACAGGCTCCCGGTTGGGTTACTGGGTTTAGTGCGAGCTAGCCAAGTGTGGTCTAGGACGAGCGGGGAGAGCCGAGAGCGGAATGGTGACGAAGAGGAGCTCAATTCGCGAAATTCTTTTTTTCACGCTTAACGGCTCGCTTAGCTCGCTGATTCCCCACCCCCTCCCCAATCCCCCGCCGGATTTTTTTTTGCGTCCTCGCTGGGAGCCTGTTCGCAGGCTAGTTCTCTTGCCGTGGGTTCAGCCGTTTGAACGGGTATCGTAAGGAACGTCTTCACGTGCGAGTTCATATATTTACCGATGCATTTTTGTGGTTGAATCGCCAAAGTTCTTCCTTTAACGACGCTTTTAGGGTCGAGAAAGTAAAATTGGCGATGTACGTACTTCTTTTTACGTGACGCGTGATTGGTGAAAAAAATTCTCCGTGATGCGTGATTTAAAAGAAAAATTCAGCGTAATGCGTAATTGGTAGCCCCATCTTTGCCACCCCCCGCCCAGTTTGCCATGGCCAGCCCCCCATGGTCCAGACCCCCAGGTGTGCGAAGTGGCGAAGTCTGACACAAATTATGTGAGTTATTTACATGACGCATCTAGCGCAAAAGCATCCGCTGATTGGTGGTAAAATGGCGGGCTCAATTATCTAAAATACGACATGGCGTCCGGTGTACGGTGTGGCGCAAGGTTGTTCTTAACAGTATCATCGTCTTCATGCTGCCTTTCAAGAACTAGCAGGCTTACGACTAACACCTCGAGATACCTGTGGAGGTGTCGGCCAGCTAGTGCCGTTAATGCGGTAGGGATCGTTTTTGCAGAATCATAGAAGTAACTTACATAAGCTTAACTTTTAGCTTTAATTAAAACAGCTTTGAAGTTTGCATCAGAGAAGTTCAAAATTTTCTCGGTCCCTGTGAAAAAATTTTCCGACAGGCGCTGTGCCAGAGGTTGCGTTCCATAGAAGGGGGGTGGGGGGTTGCGGTGCAGATAAAAAATGGAATGTCCCAATCGATCCTTCGAATTTTGAATTTCCTCAAATGTAGTTGGTTCTGCTATCTGCAAGTACATGTGGCCCACGATAAACTATTTATTTAGTTAGAGACTCATTTCTTCAAAGGTTTCGCCTAAACGGTTTTATGCAGATGAAAAAAGTTCACGTTTTTCAGAGGCATTCTCCTTTTCGAGGATAAACGAGGTAAGCTAAGTTAATTCTTTTTCCTAGCTGTAGATATACCTGTAAGACATGTAAACGTCTGTCGTATGCCCGAGAATTGTTTTATTTGTGTTGTTGGACATACATTTGCCATCTGTTAGGTACTAGAATTCATGCAAGGTACATGTACACAAAAGTATACATATACACAAAATTTAATCTCAGGGCAATGACTCGATATCATCACAGGATACCAGGACAGTTAATGGCATTTCTGATTTTTGCCAATTTGGGAACAATAAGTGACTGAGAAGGATAACCAAGGGAAAAATTATTTGAGTTCAAGGTAGCTGGGAGTTTGAGATAACTGATTTTGACGTAGAGAGATGCAATTGTGCGTGATACGTTAAGTTTGTTTTTAGAGTTTAAAGCCAGAAAATTCAGTGAATGCTGAAGCAAATACAGACTCCACAAGTTCTGATAGCTTGGAAGAAGGTCAAGATGATGATGGTTTGTTTGATTATTATTGTATATCAGATATAGAGTTTTGTTGTATAGTATTATACAAATCATGTATATTTACCAATATTTAGATTTTCTTGGTTTTTACATAACATTATGTACCCCCCTCCCTATCCTCACCCATTCAGCGGATGCAGAGAGGTAGGATTTTTTTCAAATGGAAATGACATTATTCTCTTTTTAATGATATTCCCTGCCATAATCCATTGCAAGCTAGTTTTATTCCAATACCGAGAATACCATTGTGGCCTTAACTGCGAATCTTTTAAAGTATCAAATCGCTGATATCTCTGCATCTGTACTTCCAGATCCATTAGCACAGCAAGTGCTTCACTACAAAAAACATTGTGACTGGTTGGCAAAAATAATGGGGAAGGATCCTGAATCATTTAGCAGTGAAGAATTGCAGGTAATGAAATTGTGTGCAAAGCTAGATTGTAGTCAGGTACATGTCACCATCAAAATAATGGACTAGACTGTTGTGTCTTGTCCAGAGCAAGTATTTGTACATGTACACTGTAGCCAGGCATTTAGGTATTATATGAATATTATTATAATACTACAGTTTAAAAATTTGAAAATTTTGAATTATTCCTATGAAAAAGAGTTGCAAAAAGGGATAACTTTTAGTTTAGAGATGGCTTATGGCTTATTTGATAAGCTAAAAAAGAGCTTATCACTTGGGGTAAGTGCACAGGCCTGAAAATACAGCTGAGATTGTTAGTGTTTTTCTTAGAGTTGTACATCCCTGAAACTTGCAACCCACATGTTACTCTTTTTCCATGCAAATCTTCTCAAAGTTTAAAATCTTCAAACTAGAATAAAAAATTTCCATCTTGTAGATCATCAATATTTCCCTTCCTGTCATCTTCTTGATGTACACATATCGCATCAACCAATTTTTTATGACTGATAGGGTAACATGACCTCCTATAGCCATTAGAGCAAGATAACTGTACATGTAGATACACCTGTAGATATAACGAAAATATCTTAATTGACCACTCCCCCAATTGGGCTTTTCGGGGCCAATGAAACCAAGTGATGAAACAAATAGTGCAAATGAACATAACAAGATTAAAAATCCCAACTGGCAGGAGGCAGACCAGTTGGCTATTTCTAAGTGTGGCCAAGGAGTTGAACTACAGTCTACCAAGAAACAACTCCAGCTTAATGGTCAGAGTGGGACTTGAACCCGCCACCTCCAGACTTCAAGTCCAGCACCCTAACCACTCGGCCACACTGCCTCATTAATAAATTGTTTATTTGTTCAGTCTAGAAACCACAGTGTCAAATGTCCACCACCTTTTTTTTTTGGTTGACCGTCAATTCTACTGTCTAAATCTATTTTCAGGAAGCTATTGAATACTTGATGCCTTCTGGACTGTATGCTAAGGATTGTCGCCCTCTTTTAGAGGTAACTAATTAAATCACTTTGGCATTCAATATTTAGCTACTTGAAAAAATGGCAAATATGACTACATACATGTATATTAGGTTGACATTTCTGAGTGAATAGCGAACAGGTTTGGCACATTCTGAGCATATGCAGGATTCTAGAGGTGGTTTATACCTCTTTCAAGAAACTCTTTTTAATAGTAAAACCTCTTTGGCTTAAGTAATACAGGTTTAACAATTGCATTGGGTGTCTATAACTATTATGTTGGAACTCGGAACTTTGCATTTGAACACTTTGAGGAGGATGTGGACAAAACGTGGGGTAGGTCATGGTGTAGACCATGATGCCTACCCTACGGCCTACCAGTGGTCAGATTTTTAAAAATATAAGCAAAACATCAGTAAGAGTCGAATGAGTAAGGTGGCATAAAATTATATCCCTTGTGGTTTCTTGTATCCCTCTAATAGGGGTATACTGAAAAAGTCACAAACACTAACACTAACGCTAACAGTTACTAACGCCGTTCATTGCATGTTTACACTAGCACTCCCCTATATGTTACAAAAACATCAAAATCATCATTGATTTTCTCATCTTTAAAACATACAAGTCAAGTACTTGTGATGATACAAAAAGTTTCATTTCGAATCACCAAGTGACCATGACTACATCGCGTTTACTTAACCTCGTACAAAGTCTGTTGTTGATAGGTTGTAAGTGTATATAGTTATGAACATGTACATGAGTTTGCTGTTGTTCAACATTTGATTTACCACTTGTTTGGTCATCTCCTCTACCTTTCAGGACCCTAGGAAGATTTATAGACAGACAGTAGGTAGGTAATCCACCTCACACAAAGTAACAATTAGGGCCCAGTTGTTGTTGCAGCGGATAAACACTATCCACCTTGTAAATCACTATCCAGTGGATGGCATAGTACATTTATGTGTTTAGTAAATCTTTTAATATCCATTGGATAGCAATTTATCCAGTAGAACATCGAAACAACTGGGGCCTAGCCTGTGTAGCAAGCAAACCTGTTCAAGTGGAATGTGAAAAAGCTCTTTTGCGTGGCGCAACTTCATTCAGCTTGTATGGGAACGTTTGCTATGCAGGCTAACTGGGGCTTTATGTACATAATTACACTTGTTCAATTTGTGTACGAGCAGTCCAAAGAATTGTTCTTACTGATTTAGTTTTTCACCAACCAATAACTTCTGATCTTTACACACTTTGTTGTCAGTACTTCCATGAGTTTCATCCTAGGTATATACAATGGTACCCCTACCTGCGGAATTAAACATCAAAGGGAGCCTTGAAAATGAGAGAGTGCATCTGAGACTTGGTCCTTCTGGGAGAGCACCCAGTCAATATCTAAAAAGTTTTCAATTACTGTCTTTCTGTCGTGGTAGTGCTACATCAGGGGTTTCTTGAATGGGTTAGGCACTGGTTTAGTTGCCGACCTAGCTTAGTTGCCAACCTGGCTTGGCCATCTTTAGGAAATATTTTCTTACACCATCACCTTTCTCAAAGCAGACACCTCTGTATGGTGGATGTGGCTGCCTCATTGATCAACTAAATTTCTCTTGTTTCTCTATGACGTGACTCTGTTCAGCAGAGCCACTTCTGAGGGAGTCCACCTGGCAAAGAATTCACTGTAAAGAAGTTTAGTTCAAAAAGATTTTCTTGCCTGTTAAAAGCAATGTTGCTTTACTGTTGGAGAATTTAATGAAACCCTTGGTTACGTGAAGTTTAACTTTGCCTGAGAATCTGTTATTCAGTGGATTTCTGCACTTTGTACTTTGTACTTTGTACATATAGGTTATGCTAAAGCTATGGATAAGAATGGGTGTCCACTAGCCTCAGCTTTCTACTCAGGCCAAGTTGGATTCCACGACACATTGTTTGTAAGTATCTACAGTACTTTTATTCTGTAATTTTTTCATTTCCAAGGATGGCAAAGTTCAGGATTTGAAAAATATCATAAATTTCTATGTAAAATGTTATCCAAAATTAACGGTGCCAGTGACACGTAACTGAGAACTATTCAGTATGACAGATTATAATTTTATCCTTAGGATATTGGTTGTTTGTGCAGTTTACATGTTTGTCCTTAAACAGCATAATAAATAGTGCGACATCATGAAAGTACTGCTACTGATCTATAGCTTTCCTTTATGATGGTCACACAAAAAGATCTATCTAAAGTCGTAAAAGTCATGTCCGAGTTAATGCATGCATTGGCTTTTGACAGTGCGAGTAAAATACTTCTTAGTTCATTTCTACAAAGCACAGACCAGACGCACTGAATCACACGCACAGTCACTCCTTCACTTTGTTGATAATTCATCCATCCATCCAGTCAGTTTGGTATTTAGTCACTTGATAATGCATTCATTATGAACTTTCAAAACTCATGCACAATTTAAATTTTAAGCTCCACTCTTTCTCTTCGTATATTTATTTCTACAAACAGTGTATGCAATAAGCATTTATCAAATACGTTTGACAGGAAATTTATGAACAAGCTGCAAAGTTAGATGCCAGTGATGGAGACAGATTCCTTGAAGCAGTTCAGACAAGTAAGAGTGAAACAGGTGGAGAGGAACTGGACATAGACGACAGTGAAAGGTAAGATACACACAAATCTGTCCTCTCCATTTCTGACTTTTAGCATTTTTATGTTCATTTTGTTGTTGGTTCTTATCCTTGCTCCAAGAGTTTATCTCTGGGTTCTCCTACTTTCCTCCCTTTGCAAACACCGGCAAGCCAAATTCTAATAATAACACTTGTATTTCATTAATGTATTTTCAGTAATTTATTTTCAGTAATGTATTTTTGTTCTCCGCATCTACTTTGACATGGTGGTAACCAGCTCGAAAGCTAATGGTTGCTCTGGTTACCATGTATATATCTTTTTTATTGTCTCCATAGCCATATGTAACAATTATTTCTTTTCCCATCTGATGCAAATGTTAAAATTCTGTAAATACATGTAGTACACTAAAAAAATTGATTGATTGATTAACGAGTTCATCAGAGCTCTTTCATGTTTCCTGTGTAAATAAAACTACACCTTCACCTTCACCTTCACCTTCACCTTCACCTTCACCTTCACCTTCACCTTCACCTTCACCTTCACCTTCACCTTCACCTTCACCTTCACCTTCACCTTCACCTTCACCTTACTCCTTGCGCCGGAGTGGCGCACAAGGCCTCAAATAAAAATTACAGCTACATTTAAATAAAATATCCAATCTTGTCATCGCTTTTCATGGAGGTGTCAGAAATCTCTATAACTGTTGGTATGAGTAATATTTCTAATCAGGTGTTTCAAAAGTGTTTCAAGTGAAAGGTTCAACGAACATGTAGTATGTACCATTAATAACAAAACAAAGTTTTGTACTTGAAGTTCGTTGAACTTGTTTTCATGTGCTGTAAAGCTGAGTCTAGTAACACTGGGTCTGTGTTATTTTTTTCTGTTTGATATTTTTAGCGTCGAAGTGAAGAGTCAGCCAAAGATGAGGTGGATTACAAAAGAAGAGCTTGAAAGAGATTTGAACGAATTGTTGCCAGACAAAGATGTATGTGGTCCTATTATGCTCCATATTCCCAGAAAAATCTATTTCGTTCGTTCATTCTCTCGTTCGGTTGTCTGTTTACTCGTTCACTTGTTCCCTCGTTCGTTCGTTCGTTCGTCCGTCCGTCCGTCCGTCCGTCCGTCTATTGTATAAACCCGTTCATCTGTTTTTCGTTGTTTTCTACGTGCTTTTCTTCTTGCTCGTCTGCGTGCGACCGTTCTTCGTCTCATTGTTAGACAGCCCATTCGCCACTTTCAACTTATATGAACAGGTATAAGAGCGAATGTTTACCAAGGGTTTTTCAAGTCTAAATATATCCACCCTAAATGGCAATGTCCTGGTGTGCAAAGTAGTTCTTGGGTTTTGACTTTTGGAAGTCATGTTCATGATAGTTCACTTATGAAAAGCTCTCCCTCCTAAGTTTTCTCTGTGTCCAATGTTGCCTCATGCAGTGTGGAATACAGACTTCTCGTTTCCAGCCGTCACGCTACTAATGGTACTCTGAATTATCTTATTACAGTATGAAGTCATTGTTCATCGGCTGAAGAAACTAGCCAAACACCGAAATGCGCTTCTAGCTACTCCTTTTTTGCTTCGATTCTTACGTGAAATTCCATTACCAGGAATGGAAGATGTAGAAAAGAAGGTAGGTTCACATTATAGGAAATAAGCACGCATCTATGTGTTCTGGTTATTATATGGTTTTCTTATTGAATAATGGAAATCACTTTAGTCGTTTTTGGCGTAAACCATCGTCTTTCAAACATGAACTAACTTTAGCGTTTTTATGAATCCAGCTCTTATATTCCTGATCGGAAGATTTTGCAAGATTGTTTGAAGTGATGTAAAAGTCTCTGGTGATCTTGTGGTACGATGTTGTGCAAGTCTGATCGATGCGTGCTCTATGTTCTTGTGTTTCTCGTGTAATCGTCGTTTCGTCATTTTTTAACAGCTAAATGAGAAAGGAGAGGCTTTCGGAGAGGGTAAGTCAAGCTATTTAACTTCTGTCTTTTATTTTTGAGCGCATCACTTGGCTCACAAACTCAACCAATTCAATCGCCGATGTGACAATTACGTGCAAAACAAAAGCCAATCGAGATTGTACTGACGCAACTTTCCCGCACTTGTCAGCCATTGGCTGTAAGTTTTCCCGCGGCAAGTTTATTTGTTTTCCCTTGTTTTCCCGTGCTTTACATCGGTTGGTTTATTTGTTTTCCCGCGCTTTTCATCGGTTGGTTTATTTATTTTCCTGCACTTGTCAGTGGTTACATGTTTTTCCGCCCTTATTTGTTACTTACTTACTATCTAGACAAAATTTCTTGCGTCGTCCTTGGCGTCACCCTATTCTCTTCGCCCTATTCTCCCTATTCTTGGCGTCGTCCCTATTCTCTTTGTGGCCGCACTTGTAGTTATTACTTCTTAAAGTCCGTAATGTTTTTTTTCTGTATACTTTAGGCGAACGTAAAAGGGCCATCGCGAAAGTTACGGTCAAGAGAGGGTCAGGAAACGTAACCGTAAACGATGTTCCCTTCACTAAGTATTTCGGCAGAATGGAAGATAGGTATGGTATGAATCTCTAACAATTCTACGCTCTGGTCTGAAAACTCCCAATTCCCTGCTCCGTATGAGATTTGACCCCAAAAATTCCATTGTGGTAACGCACTCTAGAGAGATTACTTTAGTATCTCTGATTGGTATTTCTTTCGGCCAGTCACTATACGGATCTCTTTAGCGCTACGTCATCGGTGGTCAAATACCAGTCCGACCTAGACTCCTCTCCAGTGTAGAAAGAATTCAGCACGTGAAGAGGGAGAAGTGTGTTTGCGTTTAGACTCCAGTTTGTGACAGATGGTCCTCTTTGTTGGTTTTAAAAATATCAAGGTTGTATTTTTGATTTTTTTCGTCTACTTTTACCAGCTTACAAAGATGCAAGTGTTGTTCTTTTCGTACCAGTAAGGCATTTTATTGTTTGCCTCTTCCCTTGTCACGATTGGAATTTTTTATATATAGGAGTCGATGACTTGGAACTTGTCTGATTTCATTAATTTCCTGTTTCGTTAATGTTCTAGGAAGCAAATCATGTGTCCATTCCTCACTGTTGGTGCAGTTGGTGAATATGATGTGAAAAGTGAGGTTATTGGTGGAGGACATTCAGGTAGGAGGCTCTCATTCTAGAAAGACAATGCCACAATATCCATGCGTTAGAGTTTCCTGCGGAGTTCATGGCTGTTTCATCGTAATTGACCCGGAGATGCCCACGAAATTGCTTTCCTCTAGCTTTCCTCTAGGGCTCACTCTAGCCAGCCAGCGGTTCATGTTTGGGTCACATGCACGCTACAAAGCCTCGAGTATGAGGGAAGACTTGAGTACGAGAGATCGAATGACACGAGTCGGCAGTCGTCGGCAGGGCGATCCTAGCTCGTTAACGTGACCCAACGTGAGCCTGCACGCAGGCTGGCTTGTGAAGCGATTGAATGGAGCAAGTACATTGGGTAACTAGAAACGACTGTGGTAAAATCCTCTTTGTTGTGCCTGTATTCCAAGAGTTTTCAGTCGTTAGCGGGACTGCAATAACCTGGGACAACTCCGAAAGCGAGTTGATCAGCTTGTGAACATGAATATGAACATGAACATTTGTGCGTTGTACTGAAAAGCAAGAAATTCTGATTCTAATACTGAACGGTCCGAGAGAAGTGGCCTCCTCCTCTGTAACCGTCGTTAGATTAAGGAATGAACCAAATAACCTTAGTTGTTGGCGTGATTGTGAAAACCGATTGGTTCGACAATACGAAATTCTACAACTATTACAAAAATCGAAACGAAGACGAAGCGACTAAACGTACTATTTTTAGTCCAAACTCTGCGACTGCTGAACGACAACTAGCTAACCAACACGACCGATTCGAATATTAATTAGTTAAGACTTAAATTCAAGCATGCAGTGTTTTGTTAACCCGTCCCAACGGACGGCGTTAGTGTTAATGAACAAGCGTTAGCCGGAACACCGATATTAGTTACACGTGATTTATTGATTTACTTAAATGCATCACATGTGTAATGCGTTATTTGCGGTTTTTTACTGGTCTTAGGTCAGGCTGGTGCTATTAGGCTTGCTATCAGTCGTGCGTTGCTAAATTTTGAGGACAGCTACTTGGAACCTCTTCAAAAAGGTTTGACAGAGTATTGATGTAGAAGCTTTGTAGATAACGATCTTTGACACATAATCGATACGAGCTGCGAAAGCTAGCGTTAGTGGCTCAGTTTGCTATCTCTCTAAACAAATAGAAATCAATGTCTATAACACAAAGGCGAGCAGTTGTAAGTTCCTGTCAGAAACAAATAATTCAGCGTAAACACAACAAGGTTGTTAACCCGGAAGTAAGCCAGTTGGCTATTTACAAGCGTGGCCGAGAGTTGGACTCGAGTCTATCGTCAAACATCTCCAGCTTAGTGGTCAGAGTGGGACTTAACCCGCAACTTCCGGACTTTAAGTCCAGCGCTCTAACCACTTGGCCACGCTGCCTTCTCGCTTCCGCTACTACGCGTGAGTTTTTGGAATTTTACCATCACGCGACTGCGCAGTATTAGCCTGTTTGTGACTGACGTTAAACGATATTTGTTAGATTCGTTTTCCTCTTGTTTTTCAGCTCGGTTGTTAATACGAGATTACCGAGTCAGGGAGAGAAAGAAGCCTGGGCAGAAGAGAGCCAGAAAGAAGTTTGCCTGGTAACACACCAATTTTTTATTGCCACTCACACTACTTAGAAATACAATGCAGTTACTCACACTACTTGCAATTCTTCTTATATAATACGATTTCTTACGCCACTTATCATACTAAGCCTCCCTACTTACATTACTTACAAAACAATACAATTACTTACGCTACTTACAATATTAATACTTATACTCACTCACACACTCACTCATCCTCATCGGGCTTATGAGGACTCTTGAGGCCGGAAATACTTATACTGCTTACAATATAATTTTATTGATTCACATTACTTCCAATTTACTAATACTCACGGCACTACTTACAATACGATTACGTACGCCACACATTTAAAGATAGAAAAATGATAAAAAAAGAAACGTTACGAAAACTTGGCGATGAATTTCGAGACACTTTGGCGGTAAAAAAAAAAGCAGCTTCAAATTTTAGCGTAGAGTCTCATTCAGGGCCTGGCATCAGGCAAGTTGACCAGCTGTCAGGATGATTTTGCCCATCTGGTTTGACCATCTAGAGGAAAGTTTTTCTTATAAAGAAGTTCAGCTAAAAAAGTTTTGTCCTCCTGAGGGCCGGGTTGTTCAGAGCTCGGTTAAGCTAACCCAGGGCCAGGATTAGCAAGAATTTTGATATCAGTTTTGTAACTTTTCGGTGAGGTTTTCTGTTGATGTTGTTTGTCCTCTCGTTTTGAGCTTGTGCAAGCCCAAACTACACACAGCATTAGCAGTAAAAAACATTGTTATACAAGAAAATTAATACTTCGGTTAACTTTTAATTCTGGGTTAGCGTTGACCGGCTCTCGAACAACCCAGCCCAGCTCAAACGTTATTGAAACCCCTGAATCATTACGGCCAATCACAGTGCACGTGGTAACTGAGAGATATAACAAACTGTAAGATTGCGAAGGCTAAGGACAATTGCGAATAATTATTATCAGCTATAAGCCATGTTTAATGACATTTTGCCGTGTTTCAACTTTCAGGGTTAGACGATGAAGAGCTTTGCTTTGTGACGTGAAGAGTACTGTTCGGGCACCCTCTCCACACCAATTAATGAGTGAAAAATGAAACAAAGCAGAGACATGCGTGAAGAAATATACCCTCAAGCCTCGCCGGCCAGCAATGTCTCGCAAAATCCGATTTTACGTCCCACATGCTGTAAAGCTGTAAACTTGCAAGGAAGCCGGCCCCGTTTTGAAACTGAGGCAAATGTCCAATTGATCATAACTGTAAATACTAGGTTTTATTTTGAAGATATTTTGCAAAGTTAGGGTACATATTTAAATAAATCGTTAAAGAATTCATAGATTGTTCCACTTTATTTCACCATAACTGCCTGTGAGTGACCGTAGTTGTCATCATAGGAGTTTCCGGAACTCCCAATGGTTTTCGGCGTTTCCAAGCAACTGTCGATCAGCTTGGTTCCCAGGCGATCTCTTCCCTCCCAGAAGAGCGTGAATTACTCGTAAAGGCACTGGAACTCGGCTTCGAATTATCCTATTTCAGAGGTCGGTTCAGGTTTCAGTGTTTAAGATTTTTAAACAGGAGCCTTTAAAATTAATAAATGACGTGTAAAGACTAAGAAATTGAATTGAATGAATAGGCGTATCCCTCAACCAAATCCCATGACCTCTTATCACTGATCAGAATGAAAATGACGACTGAAATTGCCGTCAAGTCGTGTGTGTGGACAATGTCTGAATAGTTGAATTATTTGAGTATCCCACGGTTCTGGTAATAACTGGCAATTAGCTGTAAATGTATAATATTTTTCGGTACAAAATACGGTCATAGGACTCAAAACGAAGTGGGTCATCCCAAAATTTCACCAGCTACCAAACCATATATAATTATAATGACAATAATTAACATAAATAATTATAATGACAATAATACTCTTCCCTTTCCCATCCGTCCCACAGAAAAAACAACAACAACAACAACCAAAAACTGAAAAAAATATTTGCATTTTCTTGTTTGACTTTCACGCCAACGAAACTTTTTATTTCAGGCAGTTGACGCTGCCATAATAGTTCTGAATTTCATTTATCAGTGATCTTCAATAAAAGTGCGAAGATCTAGATCTGCCTAGAGCGTTGTCAGAGGAACAAATCGTTCGTCTACTCCTCTTTGCTGCTACATCTGTCATTTGCTATCTGTCAAATCACGTTCCAATGTCGCTTTTCCCTTCAAATGTGGGATGGGCGGTGTTGAAGTCCCGCTTCCGCCTCCGCCTCCGCATCCGCCCTCGCCCTCCCAACATTTGAAGAGGAGAGAGAGCCTGGGGGCGAGGCTGCATTTGAAGGCCGGGAAGAGGAGGCAGTCTTGTAATTCCAGGCGCGTCCGGTTACAGTGGGGCACGGCGGATAAAAAAATAGCCTTTTTTCTAGTCACAGTATTTTTTCCTGTTCTTCACATCCACAGACGTTGCACCTCACATCACATGTAGAACTATGTAGTCTCGACTCTGCTTCTGTGGCAAGATTGTATGACAAGCAAAATTTGTACGTACGAGATTTGGTAACGATGTTCTCCAGCTGTTCTACTCTCTTTCATTTCTAGACTCCTACCTGACTAGAGATGGATACATCGGCGTGAAAACGTAAGAGGTTTGATCAAGGGAGTAAGCTGCAAAATGAATGGAAAATCAGAATAGAGACAAAAGTGTAAAGGTATTTTGGGAATGAGGAAGACTTCCTTCCTTTCGTCTCCACCTGTCCTCCGGAACACGGAAACTGGCAGAAGTCCAGGTGCGCTTCAAAAAACACAGTAATAAGACATCGTCGAACTATTATTTTTGGGCTCGTCCCCTAAAACTTGTTGGTCACGTGTCTTGTTGTGATGCTTGATCACGTGGTCAGATTAAAGGCGGCCATCTTGATTTTCCGTGTTGGCGAAAGAGGCATTTCGAACCCCTTGTTTACTTTAATTTTCCATTACTTATCAAGGGTTTTTGGCCTCTTATTTGCAAAAATGTCTGTAGTTGATAAGTTGGACGCCGCAAGACACTCAATAACGGGCTCTTATGTGGCCAAAGTGGTTTGCAAAGCTTCTAGTCGCGAAGTTATGGGACCAAAAAGGAAGCACTTAGATTGTAAGTTAACTGACTGGAAAGAAAAGCCTCTGACATATTGTTTGGCGGAGTTAATGATCCTCTCGTCGATTTATTTTGCTCTCCAGATCTCACATCGTGCACACACCATGACAATGTGTCTATACCGAACTTGGCGGATTTAATTTTCGAGCGGTGTACAAATTCAAGCTGGGTTGTAGTTTTCAAAGCTGAGAGCACTTTCCATCACTTGATGTCTTACGGAAATGAGGTGAGTGTTGTCATGTTCGTGGCTGGATATTTTCACTGTTCTAGTGGCCCTACAACTGTAATTAGCCACCTGCCTGGGGATGTACCAGTTTTGTAAGGGATCGAGTGAAATTTGTGTTTGTACCAGTATCCAATGTCACCTTCTAAAACAGACTGGCTTGGGTGTTGTTATCTTGTATAAACATGTCAGCATTATAATTTGTCAAGAGTTCGATAAATAACGTAAAATTGAATTTTTTAGCCATTGATATGCCGATTTTTTTTGTCGAGTCAAGCTTGTAACTTTAGTTTACAAGATGTATTTAAGCGAGATGACGACTTCATCGAGAAAATTAAATGATAGGTGTCCGTATGATTTCGCTTTTCGGTAGTTGAAGTTTTAGCTTGTCATACGAAATATCTTATAGCGTTAAATAGCCTGTTTGCGATATATTGTCAGTTTTAGGTACGATCATTGTTTTAAATAGGCAGGAAAGAAGTTGACTTTATTTGTCATACGCTCAGTAAGATGGGAGAGTTTGTATGTGTTTCCATCTTCTAAAATACGTGCACAGCACAATAGCAATTACGGTCAGTTGTCGATGATCGTTTCGCAAATGTTACAAGTTTATCGATCATCCACTTCGTTGCTTTCAAACCAACTTTTAAGTCAGTTTGACCTTGTGTTGGTTTTCTTGGATCATGATCAGTGTATATCATCCTTTTGACGAAAGTTTATCGCCTTCTTTCCATGAAAAATTCCGAAATACGCACCTGTATTGGTATCACCTCCCGTACATAATTAACATACATCTCACTGCATGGACGTCCGGCCTCTATTAATGACATTAATTCAACACCTAAAGTTGTCGTAAAACCCATGTTATGATGTATGTAGTGGATATTTTCTGAATAAGAAACATTTTGGATTTTTTTTTTAAATGTATGTGACAGGTTTTTTTGCCTCATGGAATCTACATGAGATCCTGATATGGAAATCAAAAATAGAAATTGGCCATCACTTTATCTTCACATTTCAGCTGTCTGAAACAGAACATTCAATTTCAGTTAAGTCAGAAAATGGGTGAGGTGGAGACCTGGGACTAGCAGGCTGTGACGATAGGTCAGCATATCTTTTGGGAATTGCCGCAATTTTAAAGGAGCAGATCACTCCAAAAAATGAATATTTTTTGTCAACACTAATAAAAACCTTGCACTAAGTTTAGCCACTCACCGAAGTGTCAGCCTCTAAAGTGCAGGTTTTCCTTATGAAATTCGTCTCAAAGGAAGCCCAAAATTCGAACATCATTGTTGCCATTTTAAACAGTACTCAGCAACCAGGCCGTGTTTTGTGACGTCATTCTGTCTGAGAGATTTTGTCCAAATGGATTCCGAAAAGCCTTTTAACTACCACTCTGGGTTATGGCTGCTCTTGAGCCATATTATTTTGAGCCAAACATGCTCCAAACTCCGAAAGGATAGCATTGAAGATAGTTAAGTGAATAATCGTGGGGAAAAATAGATTTTGCTGACCTTGTGAGGGATGCCAAGTCAGTGGGCAGGTTTTTCTCCTTCCTGCCAATTTTGAGTGAGACGGAATGATGCCATGTAAACATGGCCTGGCTACCAAGACAGTTTAAAAATGGCGGCCTCTGAAGTTGCTTCTTCCGAGACAAATTTCTTCAAGATAGCGAACACTTCAGAGGCTGAAACTCAGGTGAGCGGAAAAGCTGAATGTTTACTTGCTATAGGCAAAGACAAAAAAAGTAAGCTTTTTGGAGTGACCTTCTCCTTAAACCAAAATTGAACTAAGCGAGTGTGTCTAATTTCTGTTATATTTTTCTTACATTTTTTGTTTTTGTTTGATTCAAAAGATACATTGATATTGTGAATCGTTCTTGAAAAGTTCTTGAATAGTCCTTGAGAAAAAGGTCTTATGTCTTCATGAACCATGCTGTAGTGACTCAAGATAGCCTAATATTATTGACTTAAATTCTTTTAAAAAGGCTTTCTCACCACCACCTACACATACATGTTAACCACTTGTAATCACAATGCTCTCTCTAGTAACACAGATCACAGTTGGACTGTAACGGGAAATAATACAACCAAGTTAAGCTTGTATCATCTGCATTGTACATGTATGTTACCAGACAGGTTGGTTAAGTGAAGCACATTTAACATCACAGTGAGTTTTTTTAAAGCTGACATTTTAAGTGGTATTGTTTCTTCGGCTATTGTTGTTGAAATTTCAGCTCTCTATGACAGTTACAGTACTTTATGTTTATCAACATCAACTGATACATGTAACGTAAATTAGCTGTAAGCATAACAGCACTGAAGACTTTCTATTCTGCTGTGTTGTGTAGAGATTTATACAGTACATGGCATCAAGAACATCAAACTTCAGTCTTGGCAACTTTCTCGACAAAAGTGGTGTTCAAGGTATGTACATGTACATGAGATCTATAGACCTCTGGGCTAATCCATTAACACTGACCAGCTGTTATTGGAAACCCCTTAAAATATGTTTAAAGAACATTAGGTTTAGGTATTGCTTCATCTGTTTTCACTCTGTTATTGTTTGGATCATTGCCTGTGTTCAAAGTTTTACTGTTGTTTCAAGGTTATGACATGTCAACATTTGTGAGGAGATATGGAAAATATTTGAATGAGAAGGCTTCCTCGTACACAGAAATGGGATATGACTTCTGCCGACTCAAAAGAGGGTAAGCTACATTTGTTTACAACATGGCCATCTTTATGTAAATCCATTTTCAGAAGCAGTAGTCAAGTTTTCAAGTACAACGCGTTGCTGATTTTGCCATCTTTTTCTAAAGAATCAGATGAATAACATAGAGAGTAGTCGGCTGAGACCATCAAGTACTGAATAGATGGTGATTTCTGCCAGCAGCTGGCTGCTTGGTGAACATATAATTATGTGCAAGTGTGGCAGACTGTTCTTGACAATCAACTTTAGTAAGCTTCAAATACTGCCTCCCTGGCTCAAACAAATTTCCATAGCAGTATATTGTTGTTTATTTTTGTACTTCCAGGAAGGAGGAGGGTGTTTTAAGAACCATGGATGCTCCTAAAGTGAGTTCCTTTTAAAGCAGTTCTGTAAACAGAGTCACTGGTAATACCTGTACACTGTTACAGCTATATCAACAACAACAACAACTTTGTTGATTATTTAACTCTAAGATATTAGCTTTATGTACATGAAGCTACTCTTAAATTTGAGTTTTAAATAAAGTTTATGGATGTAGGTAACACCATCTCAGTACAAACTGTCATGGCAGTTATAGTATATTTAAGTTCAGGACAGGTTGTCAATTAAACAGTAAGGTAACTCTTGCAATAATTTGTTTTTAATAAGACTGGAGGTTAAATGGACTGTCAGATTTTTGAGTTAGCTTCCAGTCTTGTTATGTCTAATTGTAGGGCAGGAGAGGTGAAGGAAGAATTTACAAAATCATGTGAATATAAATCCTCAAAAAATGACAAGAATTCATACTCTAGCTGTTGTGTTTTGCATTCATCCATTTGATTCATCAAAATTCAAATCTGCTGTAATTTTTGTGATGTATATATGATAATTTTTGCTGCATCTCAATGATACATGTGCATGTATGTGGCCATGTCAAAATCAATTTTTATTACTTTAAATAGTCTCTAACAAATTTGTTTGATCCAGCACTCCATCAGTGTAACTTTTGTTCCTCTTTCTGTTTTTAAACAGCTCCTCAAAGCTCTCCCAGTCCTTCAGCAACAGATTGATGCCTTGCTTGAAGTGGATGTATGTGATCTCTTTAATGGTGTTTGACATTCTTCCATGAGTTGTCTCTTTCTCAAGTACTGCTGCTTGACATTGTCTTGTTCCTTGTGGACCATTTCTTGACAAGGAAATTTGGTCTATACTCAATCTTTTTAAAGAACTAGGAATAGTATATTTTTTGCTAGGCTTACATGTACAACAATGGAAAGAAAGAAGAAATAAATAAAATGACCATTAAGTTCCTGGGAAAGCCTAGCTACAGAGTAAAAGCCACCACATTAGTAATATCAGGACTGTGCTCTTGAAGCGCCTGGGTGCCACAGGTGTCTAGCTTTGACTTTGGGCGACTGGAAAAACTCATTTTTTCATATAAGCTTACGTGCTGGGCACCCAGAATTTTGTGGTTCGGAACCTTTGGGCTCCTCAAAATTTTTCTTAGACCGCAGTCTTGAATATACAAATGGTGTGTGAAATTATCCACAATAAAAATGGGCAGTGCAGATCTGTAGACTTCCATCTACATTATAATTGCCATCTTTGATCTGTATCAATTCTGTAACATGAAGGTATTTAAAATTCTTCTTAAAAACTTGAGTGGCTTTTTTAAGACTCATCTGCATTATATTTTCAGATTAAATCAAGCGAATTGACTAATGGTGTGATAAACAGTGTATTTGTACTCTTATTCAAGGTATTTAATACATACATGTTATAATATTTACCAAATCTTGAATATCCTGTGGGTTGAGAAAATATCATAATGTGTCAGTGGTGAACAGATCAATTATTTGCCAAACCCAAGGGCTGCGGCAAATATCTAACAAGACGCTGACATATCGCAATATTTTATGATAACCGAGTTCAATAAGCGACTAGTTTGTTTTCTAAATTTAAATCACTCTCTGACAGCACAGGGAAGCCAACTGCCATTTTTAACACAAAAGTATGAGCAGAATATTATATGTGGCAATACATTTGAGCAGATCATTATTTGTAGGCAGTTGTTACTGTATTTGCAGGTCACATGGTGGGCTCTTGGCCAATGAAAATGAAGAAAAAATACATCAAATGATAACTGTTATTTTAAGAGCATTTTATTTTTCCAACGTCGTTTTTGATAGTTTTATTTCCACAGAAAATATTACTAGTTATAATCTATCAAATATTTTCGCGCACGCACGAGTGGTCTAAACGCGTCACGTGACCAGATATTCCCCAATTTTCAAAACTGTGCGTGTTGCGAAAAATATTTGAAGGATAATAAACACAATAGCCGCCATTTACTAAATAAACAATAGCCTCCATTTGACTTTGAAAATGTGCTTGGATATTTGTCCTTGGACATTATCTGTTCCATGAAGCTAACAGTTTCCCGCGAGCTACGCTCTCAGAAAACTGTTTGCTTCTTGGAACAGATAGTGGCCGCTGACAAATATCCTAGCATATTTTCGCATCAAATGGAGGCTATTGTTTATTTAGTACATGTTTTTGCTGTCTATAATTACATGTAAATTACTAATTGTTTTCATTGTTCTTTCACCCCTTTTAGGACTTAATCAGATTATTTGCCTGCTATAATGATGGAATAATAAATTTGCTTGGTGAGTAGTCTCTTCCTGTTTTTAAAATAAAATTAATGTACAGTACAGGATCCGTGGGTATCCCATGAATAATACAGATTACTTGAAATAAAAAATACCTCTTTTTACTGCATTGGACTTGGAGCAAAAGCTGGTGGGGTCCTTCTCAATACTCTGCTTGTTACAAGGGCATCCTGCTACATGTACAAAGTAATTTTTGTTTTGTTTTGTTTTGTTTTGTTCTGTTCTGTTTTTTTGCAACAGAGAAATACTTTGACATGAACAAGAAGAACTGCAAGGAGGGCCTGGACATCTATAAGAAATTTATTACCCGAATGGACAGAGTATCTGATTTTTTGAAAGTTGCTGAAGATGTTGGTTTTGACAAAGATGACATCCCGGACCTAAGTAAGGTAATGAGACCACGATTGTTGTTTATGTGCCTTGTCTTCTGAATTTTATGATACAAAGAGCTAAGTTTGGAAGTGGTGAATGTAATGTTATTTCATTTTGTGTGTGCGACTATCTATAAATTAGAAACTTAACGTAAAATAAAGAGTCTTTTTATGGCCTATGCTTCACTTGGAGTGAAGGACCTAAGTAAGTAAGTAAGTAAGTTAGTAAGTAAGTAATGTAAAATAAGCAGGAAATTTTAATGGGTAGTTTAAAACTTTGTTTTTTTCTCTCTCAAGGCACCTAACAGCCTCTTGGATGCCCTAGAAAACCACATGCAATCACTGGAGAAAGGAAAGACTACAACCAATCCACCAGCATCGAAGTAAGTGCATCCTGTAAGTGGTAACAGTAGTCTTTCCACTAGATTTTGTTCCAAAGACTGATTGATTTAAGAAATAAAGTGAAACAGTTTCCTGTGTTTCTATCAAGTTATAAAAACACAACTGGAAGTTTGTGAGAATCAGAAATGCTGTATAGATTTTTTTACTGCTTTTTTGAGTTGGCCCAAACTTTTCTGAGTGTTTCATAACTTGATAGAAATGCAGAGAAAAACTCTGGTAAAAAAAAATTATGAGAAACAGAAAATGAAATCACTTGAAGTTGAATTTGCTTAAAATTACATGTTAAGAGCCAGTGCCCATAACTATGGACCAAACAACGGCACAAGTCGAAAAATCGATTTTGCTCATTTTTTGCCCATAGATTGGCCCTAGCTAGTAAACAAACGGACCATAGTTAGTTTCTGCTAATGCAGCTTTTTTGGGGAGAAATTTGCGAAAAACGATTTTGCCCCGATTGAGCTCAAAATCTACTTCCTGTTATGCTAAATTTTCTGAAAATTTGATTGCTTTGCGCGTCGCACAGCAGCTACTTGAGAATCTTTCAATGGTCTTTACATTCAGCTCAGGTCTTCATGGTATGACTGAGCGAAAAATAAAATAAATCGAGGTTTCTTTTGAGCCCGAAACGAGATCGAACAGAAACGCAAAATATTACGATGTGTTGCAAACGAATTATAGCACTAAAAAATCACCATATTTTTCTATGGGCTATAACTTTAAATGCCATAAAAACACTTTCTACGGGTTAACTGTACACCCACCTGTTTGAAAATCAAAAAATATCTCTGGGCAAATGGTTTTAAGTCGCCCGCCTTGGCCTGTGCTTCTCATAGATTTTTCCCTGAACGACCGTGAGAATGTAAACAATTGCGTGACGCGGGCGGTCACCGTGAATACATAATTCGTTTCCAACAAACCGCAGATGGCTATCTTAGAACATTTGGGTGAAAAAAGAAACACATGATGGACCACTTTTAACTTTAATATTTTGAAAGTCATCGCTTTGGAAATTTCGTTAATTAAAAACGTCAATTAAAAGCAATTTACTTGGAGTTCGGGTGTTACTGCTATGTCATTTTAAGCTGTCGTTCTTTCCTTGATCATTTTAATTACAAGAGCGAGTTCTAGAAAGAAAATCGTTCTAAGTTCATTTGTTAAGCGTAATGACAAGTTGATATTGTTGGTTTGTATTGTTGCCTTACGTGATCTGAATGAACGCTACAGTGATTAAATTTGTATTTGTTGATTGATTTCGACGGATCGATTTTCGGTTAAACCTTTTTATTTGTACCAACACATTTAGTGCCTTTTCTCCTGCTAAAAAGTCGGAAAAAGTAAAGTAAACAAATCCTAAAAGTTTAAATCATAAATTAGAGGCATCGACAGTGCGAGTGTCTCAGTAAGCTGTTAATTTGAACAATTACTGTGCTGGACGGATTGCTTTCCAGGTTACGCACGTACTATACATATAGTTCATTGTGCGCGAATGTTTCTGTTTCAAACAACTGAAATGCTCAATGCTTTTTTTTTCTTTTTTTCTTCAGTCTTAAAACTTAAGGTTAGAGTTAGGCTAAACCCTAAACTGTTTTGGCGGCCAACCTATTTTTGGCTAATTGCTTAATCAAATTATATATATATTTCATTGAAATTCGCTCTTCCGTGACCGACTTCCGCGAACAAAACAAGATGGATGTTCACTGTTCATTTAAGACTACAATCCTGGTCAAAAGTGTTGGCACAGTTACGGCAGATGACTTCACAGGCAGCCTCTCTTAAGACCAAAACCGTGCAAGCCCGCCTACCCCCCTCCCCCTGTCAATGTTGATAAAAATCTTGAAGAAAAAAAATCCTTGACAATAGCTTCAGAATAGCCACGTTTCAAGAATTGTTCGCCTCCTAGAACAGTATTCTCGAACTAAAGAGAGGAGAAGATAGATATTCACGTCTTATTCCAATAATAGCGATTTTTCCGCAATCGCGTTTGGTTCCAACACAACTGTCTAACCACTTTCTATTGTCCCTTTTTCCTTTTTTCCCACATCCGATCTAGTCTTTAGAATAGCTTCGTTTTCATACAACATTGCTAGGGGGGAGGGGGGTCAATTGTACTTGCTTCTATTCATCTTTTGTTCTAAAATGTTAAGGACGTAGTTGAAATCGAGGGTTTTAGCGCGCAAGAGGGGGAGGTGTCCCAACAACTTATGGCCAGGATTGTAGGTTTACATGAGAGGAAATTGTTCCGAATTCGTGATGAATTCGGAACGTTTCAGTGCCGGATTGATTTTGCTGTTTACATAAAAGTAGACGAATCTGAAAAAAAAAAATCCCCGGAATTTAAAGTGGGAACTTTGAATCCAAAAACTTTTGAATCTGGAGAGTTTTGTCGTGTAAACGATTTTCTCTCGAATCCGCATATTTTTCCGCCTGTGATCTTTTGAGTTTGCGGTGGAACGAAAATGGCGGATTACATGATCCAGTCGTATACGTAGTCGAGTCTTAGGCACATTGATGGCCATTTGATGGCTGTCGCTGGGTGATTACCTCGTGCTGTTTCAGGTGTAGTAATTAACAAATAAAGAAGCCCCGACTGTGCTCTGTTCTGTTGTAAAGCACGCAGGAAGCGGTAGAGCACGAAAGAAGTGTAGGGGAAGACACGAGACGTAGTCGCGTGTTTTTCCCTACTTCTTGAGTGCTCTACCGCTTCCTAAGTGCTTTACAACAGAACAGAGCACAGTCGAGGCTTCTTTATTTGTTTTATGATGAAGAATCAGATAATTTCCCCACACATTCGGCTGAATTTTCAAACCAAACTTTATTTTCCAAACGAGCAAAAGTCGCATCAGCCGTTCACTGTTCTCTGATAAAGCACGCTAAAATAAGCCAATCACAATCCTTGTTAGAATTGTTCAAATAATTTGATTGGCTAACGAAGCGACAGCTGTCAATCACAAACTGGACTTCAGCTAAGCTTTCAGTTTCGAGAAGTTTGAGCGGCTCTCGAGAGAAGAACGATGCCTTCAAAGTTCACTTTTAAGTTAATTTTTAAATACGGATCTCAAGGCAGGTAAAGGTTTATAGTCCAGAGGAATCCGGCCGTATTGTGGCCCATGAAAACGAGCACTTTTCCAGTGGAAATTATGAAACGCGGAGCTCAAAGCTTGTGGATGTAAATGCGAAATGCCGGGTTGAATTTGAAAGGAGCTACAGTTATTTACGGCTTGTAGCCGCATGCAGCAAGATTGCCCGAACTAGCGTAAAAGTTAGAAA